>NC_052340.1:6056059-6276059 GCF_016432855.1 Salvelinus namaycush | reverse complement strand
TAAGTCGGTGTTGTTGAGATAGAAGGTTACATGTCCGGCTAACCTTGCTCTACACAGAGCTCTCCCTGCTCTCAAAGAGCCCTGTGTGTGCCGTCCGTTGCCCTGAAAAGAGAGGAATTGTGCTGCCTGCCTGGACCAGCTGGGAGGGTTTTGGCACAGTAACATGCCACCAAACGCTTCTGCTGCTGCTTAAAATTGGATTACGGTACAAAACTGGTTTCTAGCAGAGCTAAATCATTGGATTAGTATCATAATGTGTCGGGGTGATCTGGAATGCAGGGGCTCTACAGTAACAGTAAGTATGGACCTAGTGTACAGCCTTGACGCTTTCTATAGAAAAACACTGAAAAAGGTTGTAACTAACTAGACTCTGAGTGACAGGCATCAACAATTCCGAGGTGATCAAGTCCACTTTTATCGTGTTGAAATTAACTGCATTGCCAAACTCTATGAAACCGTGGCTTCAAACTGGATACAAAACCACAGCATTCCCATTGATTCTAGCAGCGTATGGCCTGAACCTTGCGTCCCATCTCTCTCTCAAAATCTCTGTAAATGTCATTTTCTCTCTCAATTTCCTTTTCGCTCTCTTGCCCTCTTTCTAAATCTCTCTCAATCTCTGTCAATACACCTTTATCTCTCGCTCATTCTCATCCCATCTCTGCCATTAGTAGTGTTTTGAATAGTCAAAACGGAGGAGTACGCTGCCTGCTAATGCCCACCAGGAAACACTGTACGTCCATGCAAAGCTGCTCCGCTATGATGCAAATGAACGAGTGGGGAAGAGAATGAGGGACGGGTAGGGGGTTTCGGTTAGGGAGCACTGCGCGGATCATTAGTGGCGGCCAACGTTTTGATATGGGGCACCATTTCCTCCAGAAGTCCGCTGGTTGTGTGTGTGTGCGTGCGTGTGCGTGTGGCTTAGTAAAGCTGTGGTGTGGTAAAGGTGTGGTGGCTCAGACCATTGTGCTACCATGCTAATGCTTCCCTGACTCACTCTGCTGCTGTGCACCTGCCTGGGTTTAGAGAATTCACTAACAAAAGGCTTTGGTCTGATAAGCAGTGTAGGTATTAGTAACCAATACAGGGCTCCGAAAACACAAACACACACAACCAAATTGGGTTAGAACAAGACCAAATGTATCAAACCAGATCATGTCAGCCAATGAACATGTGATATACTCAGACCTACCATTCAGAAGGCTGGATCGGTTTGACAGACAGACCTGGGGTAGGCCGAAGTCGCCACGTACAATAACATACGAGCATTGAATGCTAGACAATTGTTTTCAGCCACACAATGCAACGTCGTCCATCAGGCTGGACCCTTATCAACGTCATCAGGACTGGCGGTACAGTGTGTGTGGGTGCGCGAGTACTCTTTACTGCTTTCGCACGTGTGCGTACGTGCAATACCCCTGCCTGTGTGTGCAGTTGTTTGAAAAGTACTTAAGTAAAAAAATACTTGAACCTCTTCACTGGTGAGTTCCAAATATCTCTAACGGTCTCCCCAGCATGAGTTTGAGATGCACGTGAATTCAGAATGCACTCGCTGTTCCAAAATGTGATTGTTACGCCACATACAGTTAACACGCGCTGCCCTCAAACCAAGACACGCTGCCTGCTAATTATCTATAGGCTATGTTTCCACCTGTCAGTTTAACATTACAGTTTGAAGTGAGGTGTGTGTGTCGCCTCCTCATGAATTCACATAGAAGTAGCCCATTTCACTGTTGCGGACAATTTATGTTTGAGGCTTTACTGAGCCGGACAAACTTCTCTCATCAACGAGAGCCCAAACACTTCCCCAGTGTTTCCGCAGATCAAGTATGCAGGCATTTGCGCATCTCCAGTCAGAACAGGCCTTGCACTAACTTTTTCCCCCTGGCACGTTTTTCCCGGCTGGCGCCCGCATTGCTTTCATTGTTGTTTTCCTTACAAATAATAACTTTGGACATGTGTGTCAGACCAAAGATGTTATAACAAAATGAGGTGAAGGGATGGTTCACTCATCTTTTGAGTAAACCTCCGGAAATGAATGATGGTAGATGACACACCTCCTTCAACATGCATACTACAAACAGACCCAACTCATCTTGCCACCTCTTATCTTTGGTTGACATGGCGGCGAGCACAAACTACCCATCGTCGGATTACTTTCGATTTTTAGAAAGTGTTTCACTCATTTGTTTCAATCAGTGGTGAGCTCACTCGTGACGTGATGAATTGTAAATAGTAATTGCTATTAGCTAATTCATATTGTAGTTTATGTCAGCCGAGAGTTAGCTAAATATGACCACTTGTGTTACATCAATCTTTCCTCAGTTAGCACTAGGACTAATGTAGCCTAGATTTTCCGGTTTGGATGATTGTGTTATGCTGTAGCTACTTCTGTGAATGTCTGAACATTGCATCCAAAACTAAACTGGTCTCATTCAGGACATAATGTTGTAAGGACTCTGTTTGTGCAAAATGTTTCTGTGAAAAAAGTGTGGCCAGCTCAAACGCTGACTGTTGCACAAATCGTTACTGCCACCACCATGCTTCACCGTAGGGATGGTGCGAGGTGTCCTCCAGACGTGACAGTCAAAGAGTTCAATCTTGGTTTCATCAGACCAGAGAATCTTGTTTCTCATGGTCTGAGAGTCCTTTAGGTGCCTTTTGACAAACTCCAAGCAGGCTGTCATGTGTCTTTTACTGAGGAGTGGCTTCCGTCTGGCCACTCTACCAAAAAGTCCTGATTGGTGGAGTGCTGCAGAGATGGTTGTCCTTCTGGAAGGTTCTCCCATCTCCATAGAGGAACTGGAGCTCTGTCAGAGTGACCATCGGTTTCTTGGTCACCTCACTGACCAAGGCCGTTCTCCCCCGATTGCTCAGTTTGGCCAGGTGGCCAGCTCTAGGAAGAGAATTGGTGGTTCCAAACATCTTCCATTTAAGAATGATGGATGCCATTGTGTTCTTGGGGACCTTCAATGCTGCAGAAATGTTTTGGTACCCTTCCCCAGATCTGTGCATCGACACAATCCTGTCTCGGAGCTCTATGGACAATTCCTTCGACCTTATGGCTTGGTATTTGCTCTGACATGCACTGTCAACTGTGGGACCTTATATAGACAGGTGTGTGCCTTTCCAAATTATGTCCAATCAATTGAATTTACCACAGGTGGACTTCAAGTTATACAACATCTCAATGAGGATCAATGGAAACAGGATGCATCCGAGCTCATTTTCAAGTCTCATAGCAAATGGTCTGAATACTTACGTAAATAAGGTATTTGTTTTTATAAATGTGCAAAAATGTCTAAAAACCTGTTTTGCTTTGTCATTAGTGGGTATTGTGTGTAGATTGATGAGGAAAAAATGTATTTAATACATTTTAGAATAAGTCTGTAAAGTAACAAAATAAAATGAGGAAAAAGGGAAGGTCTGAATACTTTACGAACGCACTCTATATTTCAGCAATTACATTTACTTTTGATACCTAAGTATATTTAAAACCAAATACTTTTAGACTTACTCAAGTAGTATTTTACTGGTGACTTTTACTTGAGTCATTTTCTATAAAGGTATGACAATTGGGTACTTTTTCCACTTCTGGGTGTGTGTGTGCATACGTGCGTGTGTACATGCGGGTGTGTGTGGTGTGTAAACGAGAGAGAGGTAAACAGGAGATTGTGTGTGCGTGTGATCACATTCCCAGGCCCGTTCCAGAACGGAGGTGGAAACAATGGCCAGGCCAGGGACTCTCAGTCGCAGCTGTGTGTGTGTGTGTGTGTGTGTGTGTGTGTGTGGAGATGGCCCACCTGTCCATTTCGCTTCACCTCTTCCTGTGCACAGTTCCCCAATTCAATTGCCCTTAGCCTTTATTGCTCTCCGTCTTTCTCGTTTGCCCTTGTGTAAATATTATTCACTCTTTCTTCTTCCCTCCATTCCTCTCTATGCGAGGTAACCTGGTCAACAACACTCAGTGAGACTCATTCACTACACATACCACTTTAGAGTGCCTATAAGGGAGTAGTGAGGGTAGCCACTTGTTGCATGCTAGACTGAGAATCACAGACACACATTTTGAAACCTAAATACCAAGGAAACAAGGTTGTCTAACAGTTGCAATCTGTGATCCTGATAGAGCATGTGAAACCATTTTTTCTCGACCTCTTTTTCCCAACGGAAATACAGGAAGACAATGAAGGGTGTTTTCTTAGTGAATAACTATACCAACCATGGGTCTGTGGGAAGTTCTAACAGGCATCAGCTCTTACAATCATCTGACATGATGAACCTATGGTGATACTACAACACCTCAACTGACACAGTCAATCCTCGACAGGTCGACCCTCCCCAGTCTCACACTCACACATTACAAGTACAAATAGCAAACAGGTTATTGGTCTGAGAGTTAAGGGCCCGTTAAATAGACACACATATTGGCAGTGAGACTTGACTGGCTGATGAAAGACAGACAAAAACAAGGGACAAAATAAAAGCTCACAGTCACATGGTACTCTAGTATGCTGAATGGGTAATTGAGTAGGGCTGTTACTTTGACCGTATTACCGCCACAATGGCGGTCACGAGTCATGACGGCAGTCAAATTCCACGTGACTGTTTCGTCCCGGTTATTAGGCTTCTCCGAGCTCTGATGCTGCTGATGGTCATTAGTAGCGTACCAAACTCATCCCTCTAGTCACTCTGACATCATTGCAAATGTAATTGAAAATCTAATCAAACACTTCATGAGAGCCCGTGAGCTCATGTTGCGCAACATTTCTATAAGCTATGCAATTGTGGGAGAAAACAGAGGGATGGCCTCTACTAAAAAGAGGAGGGTCCCATCAGCTCTCTGTAAGCTAGGCCTACTATATTTATTTCTCAACTTTCCTAATATTAAGCACATTGCTTATATTTACAACAGGGGTATAGCCTACCTGGTTGGCATGAAAATGAACGACGGGAATTGCGTCCTCCATTCGCTAAGTGCATAGATTACATGTATTTTCCCCCTGTCCCTGTTTCGAGACAGGTGCATGATAATAGCCTAATAGTTTATCAACATTTTAAGCTAAAAGATCTGATCTGTTGCGTCAGCCTCATTGCTTAAAAAAGTTTTTTTGATGCTAGTGGTTTGATTAAATTTGGGATCTATCGCATCCCACAACTGTTCCAGACTATGTTTGGAATATTTATTTCTCGCCCAGAATAGGTCAACTTTTGTACTATGGGGGATAGTAGATTGACATAGGCTAGTGCTTTTGCTATTCGTTAGCCTTACTCATCTTGTTGGCTGATGAAAAGTAAATGATGACAGTTCTTCCAATATCTTCAATATGCACAGAATTGGACAAGGACGCGTAGAGTTGCGTCCCCGATGTGTCTGTCTTCACTTGTAGCCTGTGACAAAGACCTGATCACGTGACGGGCAGTGGCTAATAAGAATTGAGCTACCTGAGAGAGCCATGTAAGTGAAAGGTGCTTCGGGGGAACGCAGCCGGGACAAGGGAATTACATTTATTATATTCAGCCCAAGGGCAAAACGACCACTGGCCACAAAAGGCATGGATTTTTTTTTAGGGGGCATCCACACAATGGGGATGTCGCCGGAAAATTTGAGGTATTATCAAGTGCTTGTCAAATTGTGAATGAGAGACTGATGAAGTGTGTGCAGCCTGTGCAAAAAAAAACAAAGCAGAGCTCATGCCCTTTATGCAACTTTTTTCAAATCATCATTGGAGTCGCATCATGCAGCCTTAGAATGTATAATAAACATAAACATATAGCCCAACATTTGTAGAACAACAAGTCACATTAATACCTCTAAATTAAGCATATAAAAGGACCTGTTTCTTTGTTAATAGTTCAATACAGAATAGCCGCATGTGCGCACTCCCTCAAATCATTGAGAAAATATATTTTCTGTTTCATTCAGCTCTGTTCAATTGTATTCTTCATACTATGAAATATAAAATAATGCCACGGAATTCTAAGCAAATCTTGTCTGATAAATGAACTAGTGTAGCCCACAGCCATTGGGCATAGCCAGATCAGGACCGAACATAAGGACAACTCAGAGTATGCTATTCCGTTCTTCTGAAATCGACTACATTTTCTTCATATCATGTTTCTTTAGACCTGTCTCAAATAAATCATGGATTTATTGTGATAGTGTAGGCTATATTACATGGATTAATTAGACTTTTTAAATGTAGTTGTTCCAATGGTCTGCATCAGTGGCTTGTAGGCTATGCATGGAAGCCAGGATATGCTAAATGTGTTTATGTTAACGGTCAATTACCGTGAGACCGGCAGTTATCTATGAGAAGACGAGCTTCAGGATTCACACACATTCCAACTTCTCAACTGGTGCTTGTTTACAACATTAAACTTTCGAGCATACATCCCTGACACACATATATACTGTGGATAGTCCCGTGTGGCTTTACAGTAAGGCCAACCAAAATAGGGGAACCATAATATTAGCAACTGACCAATGGGAAGCGGGGTCGTCTCTATGAGTCAGAGTTACCCTATGAACCTCAGCAACACACAGGGAGTGGAGGCTCTATAGACCTCAATTGTCCTGAAACAATGAGAGAGCTCTACCCAACAGCACCAAATTATCCGACCCTACCTCTTCTCCCACCAACCCCAGAGAGAGGGGAGGTGCCTTTGGGGAAAATGTGGAGGACGAGGGGAGGGGATGGAGGTGGAAGGATGAGTTGGAAGAGGAGGACGTGGATCGCCCCCAGACAGAGTGGACTCCAAAAGGAAACAGGCCTCATTTCCTCCTCTTTATCCCTCAGACAATGGGCAGCAGGGAGAGGGATGGAGAAAGGAGACAGAGACAAGGGGATAGGGAGGAGGAGTGGAGAGGAAGGGAGAGGAGGAGAAGAGGGAAGAACTGATGTGAGAAGAAGAGAGGGAAGGACAGGGGAGGGAGTTGAGGATAAGGGAGAGAGGTGAGGATAGGGGAGAGAGAAGTGAGGATAGGGGAGAGAAAACTGAGGATAGGGGAGAGAAAACTGAGGATAGGGGAGAGAAAACTGAGGATAGGGGAGAGAGAACTGAGGATAGGGGAGAGAGAACTGAGGATAGGGGAGAGAGAACTGAGGATAGGGGAGAGAAGTGAGGGGAGAGAGTAGCAGATAGGGGAGAGAGGTGAGGAGAGAGGTGAGGATAAGGGAGAGAGTAGCGGATAGGGGAGGATAGGGGAGAGAGGGGCGGACAGGGGAGAGAGGAGCGGATAGGGGAGAGGGGAGCGGATAGAGAGGAGAGCGGATAGAGAGGAGAGCGGATAGGGGAGAGAGGAGCGGATAGGGGAGAGAGGAGCGGATAGGGGAGAGAGGAGCGGATAGGGGAGAGAGGAGCGGATAGGGGAGAGAGGAGCGGATAGGGGAGAGAGGAGCGGATAGGGGAGAGAGAATAACAGCGTTGAGAAGAAGAGAAAGGGAATGAAGGAAGGAAGGAGGGAATGAAGGAAGGAGAGAAGATGAGAGTAGGAGGAGGGAATGCAATGATGCCTTTCCACAAATCCCTGAATAAACCATCAAGTGTTCTGCTGTTTCAGGGTTGAACTGACAGACAGACACAGCCTTAGTGTTAAGTTCTTATTTGTTCCTATTCCACTAGGAGCAGGGGCTGGGGGCAGGGAAAGAGAGTGTGCTCTTACATACTGTAGGCTCTGAAGTTAACGGAAAAACGTGTCAATGGAACACAGGGAGGCTGGCTGGCTGTTAAATAAACAGAGAGAGTAGCCGGGCCTGGCCGTGATGACTCAACATTTCTGACTGAGACGGACGAACGGGAGAGGAGAGCCGAAAGGAATGATGGAAGAGCCGTGCCAAAACACCCGTACTCCTCACACACACACACGCGCACACACACACACACGCAGTCATAAAGAAGGCGTGACAGCGCCTCCTTCCCCTCAGGAGGTTGAAAAAGTTTGGTAATGGGCCCTCAAATCCTCAAACAACTTGACTTGCTGCATCACTGGTTGGTGTGGCAACAGCACCGCCCTCAATCGCATGGCGCTACAGGGGGTGGTGCGGACAGACCAATATATCACAGGGACCAAGCTCCGTGCCATCCAGGACCTCCATATCAGGCGGTGTGAATAAAAGGCCCGGAAAATCGTTAATACGTGTCACATATCAGTTTGCAAACAATGTCCAATAAAGAAATACTTGAGTTATTAAAGCCACATACAAACATGGTCTCTTTTATGTTTTCTTGAGTAAGGCAGCTCCAAAATGCAGGTGTTTCAGCCTAGCTCAGTGCTTTCTGTGGTGGTGGGGCAGCCAGCGGAAATTACGGAGCGTAGGGGTCGGAAACGTTTTCTAGTTGCGCCGTGATTGGCTCAGTGTTCTGTCACTGCAAAATCGACGGGTAGAGCTAGAAAATTCAAGCCCCTTGGGTGCTGCCATAGACTTAAATTAGAAGTTCCCATCCAAGAAGGATCAAGGTCATTGGCCACAGATAAAATAACGTCAAATCACATTATATCTACGGAAGCTTTGGCCCAGCATCGTCCGGGTTAGGCCGGCTAGGATGTCCTTGTCTCATCGGGCTCTCGCAACTCCTTCTGGCGTCTTCTAGTTGACTTCAGTCGTCAGTTCGACAGTGTTTCCACCGACACATTGGTGCGCCTGGCTCCCGGGATAAGCGAGCATTGTGTCAAGAAGCAGGGCGGCTTGACTCTCGACCTTTGCCAAGTCCATAGTGGAGTTGCAGCGATGAGCCAAGATCGTAACTACCAATTGGATATCACAAAAAAGGGAGTATGCCTCTCTCCCCTTATGGGCCAGAAAAGTTTGAATACATTGGCCATGGTGTCAATCGAGCATGATGACTGCCGCGTTCAAAACAACTGGAAACTCGGAACTGGGAAATCTCAGACTTCAGTGAGTTCAACTGGGAACTCGGATAAAACTGGTAAAATACGGAAAATAATTTTTAACGGTCATCCAACTCGAAATTCTATGTCGGGATTTCTGGCCTCTTTCTAGAGCCTACAAGAAGGACCGCCGTGCCACCTTCCTGTTCAAGTGAGCACAGCAAAACAAGGTGAGTCCAAAAATGTATCGTATTCTGCTGCATTAATGATGTAATATGCCTGGGAGATATGTATACTGTAGCTAAGAAAGTAATACTAAGTGTATGTTGTGTGGTAAACTGTAAGTAGCCCCTATGCCTCACCCTAATAATTTGGTCCCTTTCCCCCTCATAATTTAGCCTACTGTTCTGACTTGGTGGTGCACATGTAGCCTATAGGCCGTTTTAGAGAAATGCAATCATCTAATATAGTAAGAGCTTTCTTATATGCCCCCTTTATTTATCCTATGGTTCTGACTTGGTGTACAGGGAAAATGCTGTAAGAACGGTCAATGTTCTGAATTCTGTCGCTGTACATTTCAAAAGTACTGAACAAATAGTTATATTGACTACGTCCATCCTACAGTAGCTCGCTCATTAATGTCTTAATCCAAATTACGGATCGCCTCTTATCCGCTCGTCGTCCCCTTATGCCATAGTTCGTACAACTCACTTGTCAGTAGAAACCACATTTGTTTAAGCAAGTCAGCCATATCAGCTATGTTTTATTTAAAGGCAGTAAATGAGGCTGAATGAAGTGTTTCGCTGCCAGACAAGGCTCCGCTGATAGCCAGGTGTAGCAGTGGTAAGGATTCACTCCATGGTGCTGAAAAGAAAGCTCTGCTGTTGGGACAGCATTATGTAGGGCCCTAACAGTTTGTGGGCACCGTTTCTCACCGTTATAGTGCAATTAATGTATTGTTTAGTGTTGTGTCGTGGCTTTGCTGGCATGCATCTAAAAAAACATTGATATTGATTACTGCATAATTGGGTTTAGAGCTGGGAAGAAAGGCATTTCACTGTACTTGTGCAAGTGACATTAAAACTTGAGTGGACACTACAGTACAGTATTCTGAAGGGAGAAAAGGAGAGTCCTAGCATCACATTTACAGTTGACAGAGACTCATACAATTGGCATTGGGCTGGTTTTGTTCCGCACAACAATAACAGATTAGGGAAAGCAGTGGTGGAGGCTGAGGGAGATTTGTTTCTTTCAGCATTTCCTTGAAAAGTTGCCCGTGGCTAATTTTTCAAGCTCCCGCTGGCCAACCTCCAGTGACTGGCTTTGGAAATCTGGTAATCTAACCATCTCACAGTCTAATTGGCTGATAAAAATCTATGCATCTTATTCAAGGCACTGATTTGAGGATAATGTTCTCCTGCTGGCTGCTGCAAAATGGCCGCCTTGCTTCTTCTCTGTGTGTGTGTGTGAAAGAGAGAGAGCCCATTGGAGAGAAAAGGGTGGCATCTTCAGAGAAGATCAAAATTGCTTCAGCATTACAGTTATAGCACTTAGAGCTCGTCAGCAATTAATAAACAGATAAACACGAAAAATACACACACACACACAACAAAGTGGTTTCAGGGCAAATATATTACTCTGTATGTAAATCCCACACACACACCAACGTGGTCTCAGGGCAATTCGTATTATTCTGTACTTAAATATGTGTCACAACGCGTCTCAAACATGCAACCTTTGGATTGCTAGACGGCCGCAGATTACGGCCACCCATCCTCCCTGATCAACCTTCCTACTTTTGTTTCTGTCTAAAGTAACTAGACCATTTGTAGGTATCATACATCTTGGAGACGCTCAGACATACGCCAAGTATGTTTCGTATGGCTCTGAGGCCAGGCTGCACACACAAACACACACACACACACAGCATGTGCTCTCACCTTGATGTCTACGATGGAGCAGGCGATCTGTTTGACGTAGGCTAAGTCAGCGGTCTGTGGCAGCAGCACTGACTCTCTGGTCAGCCCAATCTGGAGGATGAAGGAGACCCCTGCCGGGATGGGGGGCACGTGGGACATGGCAGCCCCCCCAGGGCCCTGCCCGGCCCCCAGGTCCACAGGGGGGAAGCCATCCTGAGTAGAGGTGGGAGGCACAGCCATGGGGGTCCCCTGCTGCATCACCACGGAGCCTGGGGGAGAGGGGCCCCCTGGGTGGAAGAAGACCTGGGACAGGGGTCCCGACGACATGCAGGGGCTGGCGTTGGCCATCCCTCACTACACACACACACACACGCGCTCGCTCGCTCGCTCTACCTCCCTCAGAGAGCAGGACCGTGAGGGTGTGGACACGCTGATCCACACACAAACACACTGCTACAGAGTCTCTGTTCTGTGTCCACCCCCTCTCCTAGAGGAGTCAAGAGGAGATCCCTATCCAGGAAGCACTGCTCCTTCCTTTCTTTTTCTCTCCCTCTTGATTTTTGTGACCTGCACTCACACTTGTTCTTTCATTATCCCTGCAAGGCAAGAGTGAGCGACAGACTAAGAAAAACTTCTCCCCTCCTACCTCTCCTCCACCCCTCCTCCGGTGAAGAAGTTGCTCTGCAGATGAGAAAGTCCAAATTTTTCACAGGAAACACTGAGGAAGGGGAAAAAATAACAACCAAAAGTTTGTTGTCCTACACTCCAGCCTGTACAAAATAGCTTCCTTGAGCAGGAAACTGAGAAAACGAAGGAGAAAGATAGTCTGGCGGGGCTTTTCTTTTGCCCTGTTTCAGTTTCAGCCGAGTTAACTATTTTCTGTAGAAAACCAAGACAGAGACAGCTACGTGAGGGTACCTCCCTCCTGCCCTCTCCTTTCTGAACTTGCCACAACCAATGAGGAAGTGATATGACTGCCACTGCTCTCTGCCAATGGGAGGGGAGGGGTGAGCTCTGCATAAGCCTATGTCAGTCCCTCCCACTCCCTGGTCTCCTCCCAAGCTAGCAACCCCGCCCCCTTCTCTCTTTTTCCTTCCTCTGTGTTTAACGCTGGGTTAATTCTTCTTGTTGACTCCTTCTCTGACAGCTGGCCTCGTCTTACTCTAGCCTGAGGGGAACTGCTCACAAATATGTCTCTCTTTCTTTTAAAACACTATCACTCTTTTCTCCGTGGCTTTGCTTTTTTGGTTCTCGCTCTCCTCTCCCTCTTGGCAGTGCCAACGAAATACAGGTCTCTCTGATTCTTATAGGACCGCACCTACAGTGCATCTACCGTTCAACTCAGTGAAGTAGAACGGAGCTGTAAAAATGGGAGTAAAAACAGAACTGTAAACATACATTTTGGTATGTAACTAACTAGCTTTATGACTTTTGGTAGGTACTCGTTGCTGAATGTTTGCTCAATGTCTAATTGCTTATTATGAAAAACTATTATTTAGATATAGATATTCTAATTAGCATCATCTATGGCTAATAGATTAAGAGAAGTGAAAACAATAGACCTACTGTAAAAAGCACATTCTTATCGGCGGTTGTTCCGAGTTGTAGCTTTAAGGACCACTAGAGGGACATGTATCCCTCAAGAGTCTGACATCTTCATCATAAGACTGGACTGATCCAAGGTCTGTTTTGATCTTCATCACATAAGTAATAAAACTGACCTTGCTAGTCTTCAGGAAGGGGTGACGCAAGCTTGATATTTTTGAGTTGTCTTCTCCAGAGCATGGGTAGCAGGTGGGTGTCACGACTGTCATGTTAATGTGACTTTTTCATGAACATTCCTTTGGTCACTTGCTTGTTGTGGGTCCTGTTGTATGTTAACCCAGAGACCTGTAAAACCTGTCTAGTTCATTCCTGTTCTGGACAGAAGTCAGGTGAGAAGAGTGTATTGGGTTGTTCCACGAAATTAGTCCCTTTTGGGTAGTGTAACATTTGATTTCACCAAATGTTTACATTCTTTCATAAAGAGGACAGGACAAACTTAATAAAAACATGTTTTCCCATCTCAAGAGATGTTTTTTTTTTTATATATAAATTACGTGCAAGTAACAGGGTTGACGATTTCATCTTAAATCAGCCATAAATCCCCTTGTGACAGGGGGAATGTTAAAACATTTTAGCCTGTCTATCTATTGGCAACAGGGTTGACATATTGTGCTCAACGCGCTCAGTTTTGCACCAAATAAACCACCAGAAAACAGCCCAAAAGAGTACAACCAGGTCAAGATTTTACACTATAATTTGACTATTAGATGTTCAATGTTTCTTTTGAAAAACATTATTTTTAGGAATAGTTTCACGATATTAAAATGGGAGTTCAGTTCACATAACAGGGTTGAACTTAAAATGAGGGCCAGGTTTTTTTTTTATACCTAAAAATGAATCACTAATAAATAATAATTTTTAGAAATGACTTTGTCAAAGCAACAAAATAACTAGGGCTTTACAATGGTGAAAACGTGGGCTTTTTTGGCGGGTTAAGTGGGTTTAAATCTTCTTAGAAGTCTCACAGGGTGCACAGAGGGACATATCAAAATGATGAATTTTGGCATTTTAGCAAGACTTTATTCATACATGTTTTTGCATTTTCCATGTGGTCTATAATACAAGGGCACTTCATTTAATAACAGGCTTTTAAATTCAATTTTGGCGCAAAATGTCTACTTAAAATATCAAAAAGTGACTCATTTTGTGGAACAACCCTAATATGTTGCTATACAAGGAACATATAAAAGAGGGAAACCCTGGATCATTAGGTTGTAGTTATACAGCAATAAAATGACAGTTGACAAGATACGATGAATGACAATATTGCTCTCAAATTCACTGTACAAAATGTTTTTTTTCTTCATTTTTCTTCTTTAATGACATACAACACGAGACCCGCAAAGTAAACAAAACCAAAGAAGGGAAATCTGTCATTTAATACAAGCTAAAATGCAGTTCAAAAAAAAATATATAATAAAACAATAAAAAGCAGGTCTCTTATCCCTTGTAGTTAGAGGAAATTGTTTGAATGCAGCTTAATATGATATACAAAATATCACACAGTGATAAGTTGCTATTAAAAAAATAAAAACACAAAGAAACGAGTCCTTTACCTTGGCCTCGGACTGATCACTTTTTGATGTTTTTAGTTTTTTTGTCATTTTTCAGATTTGTTAACCTTTTTTTTTTCTTTTTTCTTTAAAACAAGGTATACATTGTCATTATCAATCACAAGCAAGTTCTAAGCCTAGCAAAGAATAATGATTTCACTTATGATGCTACAGTATTCTTCCGTAATAATTATAATCAAAAGGGGGAAAAAAGCAACAAAAAAAATGAAAATGGACATGTACACCACATAACGGTAGCTCTAGTCTTTTATCATTTACAGTCATTTTTATTTTCCTCTCGCTTTTTTGATTTGTCCCATTGATTTGTCTGTTCTCAGAAGAGGGACATATTTCCGCGTCTCAGGACCAGTATATAGCTCAATGCTGCAGACGTACATGTAGACTGACTGACACATAGACACTGAGTGCAGAGTTCATCCAACACACTCATGCAGTCTCAATATGTACGTGAAGGGAGGAGAAATGCCAGTGAGACACTTCAGGGCCTGGTTTCCCGATAGCGATGGAATTTAGGCTTACAAGTGTTTTAACAATCCATCGTTCCTACAACGCCCCAAAACACCACGCAGAAAGAACGTTCGCCAAGTGCGTCGTTGGCGCATGTGTCGATACTGGTAGGATTGAAAGAAAGGCAGCGCTGCTCTCGAATCAGTTCTCTCTATTCATATCTTACTTTAACATTATCATTATTTCACAATACTGACAACGGATCAGCTCCTAGAGAGAGTATCACCTAATGGCTGCAAATATTGAGGCGGCATATTCTAATGCTTACACAATAATAATGCACAAAACAGATTAGGCATGTCATTGCACACATTACATATCATGAAATGTATTGAGGTAAAAATTGCACAGTAGGCTAGCCAGCAAACTAGAACTCAATTGATTGAACATGAAATTGATTTGAATCTGATTTAAATAAACAGGCATATATACAGTGCCTTCAGAAAGTATTCAGACCCGTTGACTTTTTCCAGTGTTATGGATTAAATAAAGAAAAATCCTCAGCAATCTGCACACAATACTCCATAATGACAAAGCAAAAACAGGTTTTTAGAAATTTTAGCAAATGTATTAAAAATAAAAAACTGAAATACCTTATTTACCTAAGTATTCAGACCATTTGCGATGAGACTCGAAATTGAGCTTAGGTGCATCCTGTTTCCATTGATCATCATTGAGATGTTTCTACAACTTGATTGGAGTCCACCTGTGGTAAATTCAATTGATTGGACATGATTTGGAAAGGCACACACCTCTCTATATAAAAGGTCCCAGAGTTGACAGTGCATGTAAGAGCAAAAACCAAGCCATGAGGTCGAAGGATTTGTCTGTAGAGTTCCGAGACAGAATTGTGATGAGGCACAGATCTGGGGAAGGGTAAAAAAGAAAATGGCCGCATTGAAGGTCCCCAACAACACCGTGGCCTCCATTCTTAAATGGAAGAAGTTTGGAACCACCAAGACTCTTCCTAGAGCTGGCCGCCTGGCCAAACTGAGCAATAGGGGGAGAAGGGCATTGGTCAGGGAGGTGACCAAGAACCCAATGGTCACTCTGATAGAGCTCCAGAGTACCTCTATGGAGATGGGAGAACCTTCCAGAAGGACAACCATCTCTGCAGCACTCCACCAATCAGGCCTTTATGGTAGAGTGGCCAGACAGAAGCCACTCCTCAGTAAAAGGCACATGACAGCGTGCTCGGGGTTTGCCAAAAGGCACCTAAAGTCTCTCAGACCATGAGAAATAAGATTCTCTGGTCTGATGAAACCAAGATTAAACTCTTTGGCCTGAATTCCAAGCGTCTGGAGGAAACCTAGCACCATCCCTACGGTGAATTATGGTGGTGGCAGCTGTGGGAAAGTTTTTCAGTGGCAGGGAGACTAGTCAGAATCAAATCGAAGATGAATGGAGCAAAGTAAAGAGAGATCCTTGATGAAAACCTGCTCCAGAGCGCTCAGGACCTCAGACAAGACAACGGCCCTAAGCACACTGTCAAGACGACGCAGGAGTGGCTTCGGGACAAGTCTCTGGATGTCCTTGAGTGGCCCGGCTAGAGCCCGAAACTTTCCAAATACACGTGTGCCAAGCTTGTAGCGTCATAGTCAAGAAGACTCGAGGCTGTAATCGCTGCAAAAGGTGCTTCAACCAAGTACTGAGTAAAGGGTCTGAATACTTATGTACATGTGATATTTCCGCTTATTTTATTCCGTTTTTGCTTAGTCATTATGGGATATTGTGTGTAGATTGATGAGGGGGGGGGAAACGATTTAATCAATTATAGAATAAGGCTGTAACCTAACAAAATATGGAAAAAGCCAAGGGGTCTGAATACTTTCCAAAGGCACTGTATGTAGCCTATATAAGCCTACTGTCTGTATTTATCTTTTTGTTTGTCCGTCTGCTCCCCACAGTCAGCTCAGTTTTTATTCTGGAACCTTATTGTTTGCAACAATCGCAAGGACATTTGCAACTTTGTATTTGTAGCAGTCGACTACGTTCTTAAGTTATCTGCGTTCACAGAGACAGATAAACATCTCGATTCTATGTTTAGCTGAGATCTTCTGTTTAGTGTATAAAGTGACGAGGAATGGTTTAAAAAAAGAAGAAGCATCTAACGACGCACTCCGCTGTTCTGAGGCAGTCGGGAAAATAACGAGCGCTTTCAAATGCAACTTTAGTAACAACGGTTTTGGGACGAGACTGACTTTTATGACCAAAATGACACTTTGTAGTCAATTTTGACAGTAGAATACATGTTTCTGACTCACGTAAGGCCATTTTCAAAAACGAGAAGTTGCTTCTTTTTTTTTAGGGACAGTCGCTCTTTAAGATGCTTTTGGGAAACTGGGCCCTGGTCTCCACAGCCACACAAAGACACAGCTGAGCTACAGATAACCCCTTGGTCTAGTCTTGGGGTCTAGTGCAGCTGATGTAGTGCAGCATATAACCAACAGTTAGTGTGGGTGATTGACAACTGTGTACTCTATTTATCCTCTCAACAACAAAGCATTACAGCACACAATGTGCCACAGTAGCACTTTAGGCATTCTCTCTGCCTCATCAAATACCAATACATCTGAAACCATCATGTTTTAGCAAACACGTGAAGCTGACATTTACTAAACCAAGCCCGCAGACACCTGTCTGACCAGACCACAGAGTGTTTTCACATAAGGTCTTGCAGTGGAGAGGAAAACGTTAACCTCTGTCATTTCCCTGATTCTCGGACCCCTGTAGTGACCCTGTTGCATGTACTGTAGTTGGTTAAAGTTGACCTTAAACCACAGATCTAGGATCAGATTACCATAGCCACAATTCTGGCTTTAACCATTAAGGAGATGAAGAAATATCTGATCTGGAATCAGTGGTTTGGGACGACTTCTAACCCCGTCCCTCTGCTAGGGGTTGATTAGTAGGTTGGGGGCAGCTCAGGGCCAGTTACCGATTGACATGGTGCTACTGGACCATTAATTCTTTACTGCCATGCCCTGCTCTGCCCTGGCTTCTGGAACCATGTTGAACCATGTTTCCACAGCCAGAGATCTGCCCGTAGGGCTCCCTCTGCCTCCACCCCGGAAAGTACAAAAATAAACCGGCTACCTAACGACATCACCCCTGATCCCTGACCTATATGTCAAGTCTTTAGCGGTCGCCCACAGCTCAGAGTGGCTTCGCTCTTTGTCCAAGCTTGTTGTCCCTTCCAGGGAAAAACAGCTCCACAATAATCCAAGGCCAAAGTGACTGCTTGGTGAACAGACCCCAACCCTGTCTGGTTCAGTATTTGTCGGAGGCCAATGTAAGGGGGGGCTAAGGGTTAGGTAGAGTTTGTTCTTGTTTCCTCTCCATAGGGGAAAGGGAGAGGAAGGAGGGCTCTTTATGGGCCTTTTGTTCCCATATCCTGGGGGCAATTTCCCCTGCTGGCTCCATTGACACTGGAGAGAGGCCAGTTTCCCACTATGAGGACTCGCACCAAAACCAGAAACCTAATCAACAACAGCTATTTCAATGGATCATATGATTGTTTCCAAGCGCAAGCCTAAATAAATACACCGGCACCAAGGACCATTCTGACTTGATGCCGACTTAAGGGAGAGAGAATACAGGACGCCATATTGGGAGTAGGGTCACTTTCTCTCAACGTCAACCGTTTCAGTCAGAGGTCTCCACTGTGGCATCATCTCCACAAACTCTTTCACAAACCAGCTATCCTGATGAAATGACAAAGGCCAACTTCACACACACACACACACACACACACACACACACACACACACACACACACACACACACACAAATATAAAAGGAAACCAGTAGAAAAGTGTCTGCTTAGCATAGCGTGTTAGTCTTCTTATGAGATAAAAATGACCCATACAGTATCTCAACACAAACAGATGGCATGGCTGGAGAGTGACGCATGCTACTGTTGATGACAAATATCCCAGTGAGACAAACAGTACTCCCCACACACACACCCACACCTCGAATGCAAACAGGTCCCTGATTCAGACTCGGACTGACGAGATCTTAGCACCAAAGATTAAACAAGTGCAACACACACACACACACCCCTTTCCTATCAAACTTGATTCTACTGAAATGGATGACCGTACAATACCGGACACACAAACACTCAGACTTAGTGTCTCGGCGATGAGGCTGAAATTAAAGCTGTTTGTCCAACACTGGTTAGGAGAAGGCTCCAAAACACACACAAACTAAAACCCTCAGAAGTCTTTGGAATGAAATGCATTGTGGCCCCACGCTGTATTGCAGTAGACAATGGCTAATGTCGTCACTTGATGGGGACTGGACTCTACTGTAGTCAGGTACTTATGTGTGTTAGCAACTGGTGAGCTAAGCTTTTTATATTAAAAAAAAAAACTTTAAAAGAAACACAGTTTCAAACTGAATGTTAACTCGTGTGTGCACGCGCGCGTCACTAATTGTAGTAGGTGATGCATCGGCATGCGTAGTGATCAATGTCAACACACACACAGCCTTATTATAACCATGAGTGGACTGTTAAAGGTAGAAATGAATAGAGTATTATAGTGTAGTAAACTGACCTAATAAACCGAGCAGCCAGATTAGTCGTTAGAAAAGCAGTATGGTTAGTATTGCAACAAGCTACTGAGGCATCATGGGACAGCTAGAGAACTGTGGGTAATAGTGTCCTGTTGGCGATGACCCAGCCAGTGGGGTGCAGGACACAGTTTTGTGTGTGTATGTCACTGGATGTCTGTGTGTGTGTGTGTGTGTGTGTGTGTGTGTGTGTGTGTGTGTGTGTGTGTGTGTGTGTGTGTGTGTGTGTGTGTGTGTGTGAATGTGGAATTGCATGTGTAGGCAGGTGAGGTTTGTCCATTGTAGTCATCACTCTCCTCTGGCCAAGTTGTGTTTGTCGGGCTGTAATGAAAAGAAGGGACAAGTTCATATAAGTAGAAACTGTAAAGAAAGTAAACTAATAGATTGTAAGATAAAGCACACACACACTCTCTCTCTCTGTACCCTAGTGTCTCACCAAGGAGGATGATGGTCCCCGTCTGTGCCTCCTCTCAGACGAAGATCTTGGCGAGTGCGTCGGCGCCGGCCGAGGCGATGAAGGGCTGCGAGGGGTGGAAGGCCACGTCGTGAATGGCCTCGTCGTGCTTCTTCCTGTGGGCCGTGATCTCCTGCACACACGTCCTGTTGTCCAGCATCCACAGACGCACCGAACAGTCATGGCCTGCAGAGGGAAGCGGCGAGCACAGTTACGAGTACAGCGGAATCGTCAACGATAGAAACAGTGTTTCTTATTCCTGGTCCTGAGGAGCAGGACACACCCCCAGGTGTGTAGTGCTAGAGGTCCCCAGTTCCAAGACAAGTCAGGGTACTCACTGCCAGAGATGAGGTAAGTGCCTTTGGGGTCCGTGGTCAGACAGGTGACAGCATCCAGGTGTGCCACCATGGAGTGGATCACTTTACCTGGTAACACACGCAGATGGGCATTACATTTCATTGAAACGGTAAAAGAAAGTAACGTGGCTATGGGCTAGTTCGACCCAGACAAAACAGATCAAGCACGAGGCCTAATTCTGGCGTTGTTACATAAAAGGTAGGATTCAGCAGTGGACATGGGCTGACCTGTCTTGTTGTCGAGATAGCGGATAGTGCGATTCTCGTGTGCGGTGATGGAGATGGGCTCAGAGGGGTGGCTGACCACACAGTTTATCAGCTTACTGCCTGCAGGGGGCGACACACACAGACCAGTATTGAGGGAGATCCTCCTGGCTTCTCTCAAGGAAGGGAGGCAAAGAATGATACAATATTTTCAGATTTTATTGAACAGAGAGAGGATGACAGTGGGGAAAGACAAGAGAGGGGTTGCATCCTAGGGCAGTACGCCTGATTTGAACCTATGCCGACTAGGGGTGTAAGGGTACACGCATTCGAACCGCTCGCTACAGGGACTTCGGTTCGGTCCGCACTGTGAAACCGAATGAATACATATAAAAATGTAAAAACACTAGTTCTATAGGCTATGCCGATGCTGCATTGTAGGCCAATGCCTCTTGAGTAAATCTGAGCTGTTAAAAAAAGCGATGTAGGCCATTCCGTTAAAACACCTAGAGCCTATGGGCACGTTGTAATCAAAATTCTAATCATAAATTGTCATTTTTCTGAGGATACACCATCATTTGTTAAAATCTCACATTTTGGGAAAATGTTGGTTTCATAGTAGATTACAACAGCAATGGACAGAGAGTTGTGGATACAGCGTTAACAGTATGTCGCCACGTGCAACGAGAATAGCCTATGGAGCTGCCAACACCTCAAATATGTTCGTAACCATGCGGGGACAGGGACTTTACCACATACGGCTGGGAAAAGTCCACTTGAAATGGCACACCAACTGGTAATTACTAGTGGGAAACTCCTCTATAGTCCTGTTCTCCCACATGGTGACCTCTGACAACATCTAAGGAAATGCTCTCTATAACAGCATTTTCGGCAGTTAAACGCAACAACAAAACAAGATTTATAAAAAGCATTTATTGTGTTTTTTCTTTACTCTATAATTTGTTTAAAAGCATGATAGCTGTCCTTTTAGTTTATGGTTGACACAGCTTGTTGGCCATTTGCCAATCTGCGTTTTTCAAGTTCAAATCACAGGAATGCATCCAACTGGTATTTACAACCTCACAGCTGGTAAATTCCCACCTCCCACATGGTTACAAACGCAGCATCAGAGTGGAAACTTGAGAGGCCCCAACATAACGATCCTGTCACAACAGACAACGCCAAGAAACATTCGCTGTAGACCCCTAGCCAACACCGAACACATGCACTACCACTACACCAGCCAGGTCACAGGAAGCATTCTGACAGGACTCACCGTCCTTAGTGCCCGTCTCCAGGACCATGATGCTCTGCTCTGTGTTGAGGTCATAGAGCAGCGTCTCGCCTCCGTCGAATGACACCACCGCCTGGTCGGGGTCAGAGTTCACAAAGGCCACCGAGGTGGGTGTTCCGTGCTCTGAGGGAGGGGGGGAGTGAGTTAAGATATCACACACAGAAAAACAAAAGCATACACAGACACACACTCACCTTTCTCCTTGTTGAAGACAGAGAGACAGGGGGCAGAGTTCTGGGGTTCCCAGATGCGAACGGTCCCGTCTGCAGAGCAGGAGGCCAGCCGATGGTGGTGGGCAGAATACGTCAGACCCCACACTGAGTCCTCATGACCCGACAACACACTGCTCTCTATGCCCGGGTCTACACAACAAAAGAAACACACACAAATGGATTCTACAACGTGATGAAACTTTGTTGCTCCTTGCTGAAACAAGCAAGGTGGTGTAGCAAACGAGACTAGGTGTTTTCAAACTGGGGTCTTTTGGGGGGGGGGGTATTTTTTACGTGAAAAATAATAACTTTTATTTTGGTTAACTGGTTGCACTGTCTGTGATTTATTTAGAATTCAAGGCACACTTAACCAGCATGGCTACCACAGCATTCTGCAGTGATACGCCATCCCATCTGGTTTGCGCTTAGTGGGACTATCATTTGTTTTTCAACAGGACAATGACCCAACACACCTCCAGGCTGTATAAGGGCTATTTGACCAAGAAGAGAGTGATGGAGTGCTGCATCAGATGACCTGGCCCCCACAATCACCCGACCACAACCCAAGAAAAGTGCAGCAGCACAAAATGCGCGTCTGACCGTGGTCATTTGGCTGACCAATAACCGCCCTCCAAAATTACTTGACCGTCACAGCCCTAATGTCAGTCAATATGTTCTCGTGGCGATGATACTTGATCATGTGTAATCCACTGACTCAGAGCTGAATACATTAGCTGGGGATAAACCTGGCTAGTCCTGACTGGTTGACTGGAAGCAAAAAAGGTGACCGAGTGGTCAGACAGGGGTCGGGGACTGACCGTAGTTGTCGTAGGGATCCACGTTGAGGTCTGGGATCTTCCAGCAGCGCACGGTTCCGTCCAGGCCCCCGCTGTAGCACGAACCTCCGTCCTCTCCCATTGCCAGAGACAGAACTGCACCACTGTACACGCACACACATACGATGACACAAAGATGAGCTATTAACCCAGAAACACACCAAAACACATGAGAGTTGCAACAAACGTGTGTTTGCATGCGTGTGGGTGTATGTGCGTGTGGTCTGAGCTCACCTGTGGGCTCTGAAGGTGTAGATGGGTTCAACGTCCAGCGCTGCATTTCTGTTGGAGGCAAAGACCAACATCCATTTACACATTACAGCACGGTGTTTATAGCAAACTACCAGACCGCATTCAGGTTCTTTCCCACTCCTGGGCCTGTATTCATAAAGCATCTTAGAGTAGGAGTGCTGATCTGGGATCAGTTATGCCTTTTTAAAGTCACAATGAAGAAGATAACATGGACAGGAGGGACCTGATCCTAGATCAGCATGACGACTTTATGATACACTTTCTGAATGCAGGCCCTGATATTGGCGTGTTACGGTCGTGCTATTCCTTAGGCTCTTACTTCTTGGAGTGTATGGCCTTGTTGAGGTTCCACAGCTTCAGGGTTCCGTCCTCGGAGGCTGTGAGTAGAACGGCTTGGCTGGGGTGGAACATCAACGCTCTGATGGCATCAAAATGGCTACGCAGCGTGAAGCGAGGGTTCCACGTCTTCTTGAACTCCTCCCGGTTATCCTGTAGCTGGTGGGGTGTGTTCATTTAGCAGCAGCTAACTTTTTTTTTATGACTAAACTCAGATAAAGTACGTAAAAAAGATAATTGAGCTAAATATTTATAAAATCATCTTTGAAAATGAACAACCACCAACATAAAACACTAGACAGTGAGGGAGAATATAAAATTCCCCAAATGTCATGGCATGGGGCCACAATTGATTATGTTATCATGTTTGAGTCACTCAGATAGCATAGGAACACGACCTAAGCCATGGGTAAATGTGTAGAATTGCAGGAAATTAGCTTTAAAACTGCAATTTCTTCTCTCAGCCCCCCACGTTATCTTTGCCACCGCTGCTGAAAAGAATCATAGGAGAAACACTGCCGTATGTGTGTGTGCGCGCGCGCGCGAACGTTCAAGTACTCACATCCACGGTGAGGTCGTTGTCGTTGGCGACGGTGAGGTCAGCCAGCTCTCCCAGGTTCATGTCTCCGCCCCCGACGGCGTCCAGGATGAAGACGTCAGAGGAAAAACCCAGAGCGCCACCTTAAGGAGCGGAGGAAGAACAGCTCTCAATACTAAACTCACTACCACATTAAGCATCTGATCAAAAACACATCCCTTCCCCTTTTCCAATACTAAAACAATTACCTCTTCAGAGCAGTATCCCTTTAGACGAGAGAGAAGCAATTGAGCTACTTTGGTATTTGGTATTTTATTAGGATCCCCATTAGCTGTTGCGAAAGAAGCAGCTACTCTTCCTGGCGTCCACACAAAACATGACATAATACAGGACATTGTAGAACATTTGGCACAGCCAGACAGGGAGAGAGTTTTGGGAGCGGGTGTTGTCTTACCTTCCCCGGAGCGAGACTGTCCCAAAACAGAGGGGGGCGGGGAGGGTTTGGGGGGGAAGTCCGACATCATGCCCTGTAACTTGTTCCTGCGGTTCTCTGAACCAGGCCAGAGGAGAGAGACACAACACACACAGTCATGCAGAGAGAGAGAGAGAGAGAGAGAGAGAGAGAGAGAGAGAGAGAGAGAGAGAGAGAGAGAGAAGAGAGACAGAATGAGAGAAGAGAGACAGAAAGAGACAGAGAGAAGTAAAGGACGAAAGAACACATGGCCATGCATACAGAAGGAGACGATGAGCGAACAGAGAAATAGAAAGGGAGAAACCCACAAACAGACGAAGAGAAACGGACCGAGAGACAGGCCACGAGGCGGATAAAGAGAAAGTAGACAGACACCAAATAGCATGCGTTATGCCAACAGAACACATTGCTCCAGATCGAGAGAGACACGTAGATGACAAAGTCACACATCCAAACAACAAATGTGATAGAGACACACAGACAATGGTTCCCCATAGACAATGGTTTATTGGCAGTAGAGGTGAGAGTACAGAACATATAACTCCCTAGAAAGAGAGAGACGGATAGGGATGAAGGGAGAGAGGGATAGACAGACAGACAAAAAGAGAAGACAGACAGAAAGCTAGACAGACGGAGAGACAGACAGGTGTGGTTGAGGTGGCTGCTATTGCGATGGCGTACCTAACTCCCGGCCGTCCCCTGAGATCCGGGCCTCTCCCGCCCCCTCCCCCTCCTCCCCTGATCCCAGGAAGTCAAACTCGCTCAGGGCATCCTCCGAGTCGTCTTCATCCTCCTCCTCATCATCAGGGTCCAGGTCTGTGGTCATGGGCTCAGTCCCCATCTACACACACAGAGAGAGAGAGAGAGAGGGCTTTAATACACACACACACACACACACACACACACACACTTTGCCGTGTTGACGTGATCGGACCTTAACGCGCGGCTTCTTGTTCTTGTTGCGCTGCCCGTCTACACGGTCCGTGCCCATGCCCTGGAAGTCATCTTCCTCATCACTGTCATCCTCATCATCATCCTGGCAGCCGTGTAGGAAGGGGATCTTATCCAGCACGGAACCGCCCAGACGCTCCTTACAACCGTCCTTCCCCGCCGCGTTCCTACCGACACACACACACACACACATCAGCGGCAACACACAACTCCCAACAACAATACTGACAGTACATTACTGACAGTTATAGGGATTTGACCAAAAATATGCAATACAGCACCACAGACAGAGTACTGATCAACTTCACAGCGACTACCGTGGAGACAAGCTTCCATTCATCACTGTCCACAGCACCCTACACCGAGGACAGGGGTGTGCGTGTTGGGGGTCTCACCTCTTGATCTGCTCCTCTATCTGTCTGATGAGGAGTGACTCCCCCCCTGCCAGGGGCTCGGGGTCCGGGGCGGACTGCTGCTCGCTGCTGGCCGGGGCGCCGTTAGCCTCGGGGCTGGTACGACCCAGCAGGGAGCGCACACGCTTCGAACGCATGTCCAGGATGGTGTCCGAGTAGCCCACCTCCTCCAGGTACCTACACGCACACACACACACACACACACACACACACCATGGACACACACGATTACCCTCTTCATTCAGACTCAACAGTTTGTTTAAAGTATCGAGGACAGTGCTGCTCTCGCGACGGGGAGGAAGCCTTGCTCTCGCGACGGGGAGGAAGCCTTGCTCTCGCGACGGGGAGGAAGCCTTGCTCTCGCGACGGGGAGGAAGCCTTGCTCTCGCGACGGGGAGGAAGCCTTGCTCTCGCGACGGGGAGGAAGCCTTGCTCTCGCGACGGGGAGGAAGCCTTGCTCTCGCGACGGGGAGGAAGCCTTGCTCTCGCGACGGGGAGGAAGCCTTGCTCTCGCGACGGGGAGGAAGCCTTGCTTTCGCGACGGGGAGGAAGCCTTGCTCTCGCGACGGGGAGGAAGCCTTGCTCTCGCTACGGGGAGGAAGCCTTGCTCTCGCTACGGGGAGGAAGCCTTGCTCTCGCTACGGGGAGGAAGCCTTGCTCTCGCTACGGGGAGGAAGCCTTGCTCTCGCTACGGGGAGGAAGCCTTGCTCTCGCTACGGGGAGGAAGCCTTGCTCTCGCTACGGGGAGGAAGCCTTGCTCTCGCTACGGGGAGGAAGCCTTGCTCTCGCTACGGGGAGGAAGCCTTGCTCTCGCTACGGGGAGGAAGCCTTGCTCTCGCTACGGGGAGGAAGCCTTGCTCTCGCGACGGGGAGGAAGCCTTGCTCTCGCGACGGGGAGGAAGCCTTGCTCTCGCTACGGGGAGGAAGCCTTGCTCTCGCTACGGGGAGGAAGCCTTGCTCTCGCTACGGGGAGGAAGCCTTGCTCTCGCTACGGGGAGGAAGCCTTGCTCTCGCTACGGGGAGGAAGCCTTGCTCTCGCTACGGGGAGGAAGCCTTGCTCTCGCTACGGGGAGGAAGCCTTGCTCTCGCTACGGGGAGGAAGCCTTGCTCTCGCTACGGGGAGGAAGCCTTGCTCTCGCTACGGGGAGGAAGCCTTGCTCTCGCTACGGGGAGGAAGCCTTGCTCTCGTTATGGGGAGAAAGCCTTACTTGCGCAGTAGCTGACGGCCCTCCTTCCAGGACATCTGATTGGCTGGCTCGGATTCAGACTCTGCTGGCCCATTAGGCACTGCGGGGTAGAAGAAGAATCAATTAGAGGAGGAAGCTCCGATATAACAGAAGCAAGCACCAGAGCAACACTTACAGCTCGCACACACAGGCGCACACACACACAGGCGCACACACACAGGCGCACACACACACACGCGCACACACACACGCGCGCACACACACAGTTAAATGGGACCGACGTGGAAACAGAAGCATAGGGAAGTTACTAGTTCTGCTTTAGAATGCATTAGATCTAGGCTACATTGTGAACCAATCATTAGACCATCCGAGAGGGTCCAATCCGGCCCGTTGGTGGTTTGAGTAAAAATTATATTATAATGTTTTTGTGCGTCAATATTCTTTCTAATGACTTAAATCGAAATGAGTAGAATTAATTGATAATGGACCTACATTCGTACAGTTTCTTGAATGTGTCCAACTCGCTAACAATCACAGAAATGAAAGCTAGAAAGTCAGGGAGCATCAAATTATGACTAGAGGACTAATTTTTGCACATTTGGATGGCGAGGAAATGTAACGAAAAAATGCTGTTGAAGACCGAACGCGGACCCCGGGGCAAAATGAGTTTGACACCCCTGGCCTAGAGCATACGTAGAGTCTACATAGAGCCTGCATACCTTGTTCTGCCTCTGGTTTCTTCTCCCCTGGGCTCTGGTCACTGCCTGTCTTCAGCTTCTGGTGTTTGGACCTGCAGAGAGAGGAAGAACCACAAGGTGGCAGTGTTACCCAAGTCTTACACTGTGTGTCTGTGTCTGTGTGTGCGTGTGTGTGTGTCTGACCTCTCTTGTTTCAGGGCGTACTCCAACATCTTAATCCGCCTGACCAGGTCCTGCTTCATGTTCTCCTGCCCCTTCCTCTCACCCTGCAGGAACGTCACCTGAGCCTGCGCGCACACGCACACACACAGGTCAAGCATATGCGCACACACACACACACACAACATTATCTGTTAAAATCCTCTGAAAACCAATCACCACAAGTGAACTGAGCATGCCACTTCCCAGTCATTGTGAGGTGAAGTTTATTTGGACCACTCAAACAAATACAACGTACAGTGCAGAAATACTGTTGGTTTGGTTGCGCAACCGAGCGCCAGGCTAAGTAGTGGGTTGTGGACGGCGCGTCGTTCTGTATTTAGAACTTCTCCTGACCAGCAAACCCTACCCAGACATCTGGAGGGAGAAACCATCGTGAGGAGAGGAGTGCGTGTGTGCGTGTTTTGCGTGCGTGGTCCAATTGCTCTTCCCGAGCCCCAGAAAAGTAGAGCGGTCTAAAAACGCCGCCTACACGTCTACAATGCCGTCTACACGAGGTCGACGCGACGCCAGCGAGACCTTACGGCTGGGATACACAAACAGTACTCACGCAAACAAAAACAATGTTACGGTGCTACTGCAAAAACTACCTCGGGCTGATGGCCCGTCACTTAGATTACTGGGACAACTGTTACACTGGCTATTCTGAGAACACAGCATCTCCTGTGTGTTTCAGATAGAACCGTTCTATCTGGTTTAGCAGCAGCTAGTCATGCCTACAGACTCCCGGTACTAAAATAGACCTGAAGGGCACTATGCTCAGGGCTGTGTCCATCTGGGGTAGCAGGGGAGCGGCAAAGCCGGGTAGTGAAGGTAGCTACCAGGTAGATGCACCGTGTTGGGTGCAGCCAGACGGACTGGGAGACAGATAGGGGGCATTGTGGAATGTATCTACCTCGTCGTTATGTGGGTGGGGTTCTCACGTGGTTCTGTTCCTTGCCCGACAGAGGGACGAGTTGTGACCTGTCATTCTAACTCATTTTTCGAACGCTTTGTACATACACGTCTTCTTTACACACACACACTTCTTTGGAGTGTCCCTTTCATCCCAGATAAGCATCAGTCATCTCTCCCACTGTCCCCGACATTCCTGGAAATACATATTCCCACTTCTGTATCCACTGGCGCCCTGCAATCTGACATGGCTTTACTTGCCGTGTGTGTGTGTGTGTGTGTGTGTGTGTGTGTGTGTGTGTGTGTGTGTGTGTGTGTGTGTGTGTGTGTGTGTGTGTGTGTGTGTGTCTGTTGTGCTGTGGTACAGTGTACGCACAGGGGGAGCACGTCATCTGTCCATGTCAGAGTACCATGACAATCCAGGAACATCACGTCCCCTCCCTGTCTGAACAACAGGATCTTGTCCAATCCAGGGCCCCGTTTTAAACACTTCAGACACGCACCTTTCCTTCCTTCCTTCCTGGAAGAGCTGGACTGGGGACAGAAATAAGGTGGGAATTGAACTTCACCCGGGCCATCCAATCGTATACAGATCAGCAAGGACCTCATGGGAGGGCGGGAGGGAGGATGCATTTCAAAAGTGTTGGAGTAGATCCTGAGTCTGGAAGTGGGGCCAGTAGAGGTGAGAGAAGGAGTCTCCTGTAGGCGATTCACTTCACTCTGATGGCTTCCCTACAGATCAGTGATCTGTGATCAAACACACATCAAAAGTTCAAGCATATACACTATATACAGCCACACCCGTTGCTGACAGGTGTATAAAATCGAGCACACCGCCATGCAATCTCCATAGACAAACATTGGCAGTAGAACAGCCTTACTGAAGAGCTCAGTGACTTTCAACGTGGCACCGTCATAGGGTGCCACCTTTCCAACAAGTCAATTCTTCACATTTCTGCCCTGCTAGAGCAGCTTCAGTCAACTGTAAGTGTTTGATGGAAGTGGAAATGTATAGGAGCAATAAGGACACAGCCGCGAAGTGGTAGGCCACAAGCTCACAGAACACGACTGCCGAGTGCTGAAGCGCATAGCGTGTAAAAATCGATTGTTCTCGGTTGCAACACTCACTACCGAGTTCCAAACTGCCTCTGTAAGCAACGTCAGCACAAGAACTGTTCGTCAGGAGCTTTGTGAAATGGGTTTCCATGGCCGAGCAGCCGCACACAAGCCTAAGTTCACCATGTGTCGGCTGGAGTGGTGTAAAGCTCGCAGCCTTTGGACTCTGGAGCAGTGGAAACGCGTTCTCTGGACTGATGAATCGCGCCTCACAATCTGGCAGCGAGGACCACACAGAAATGGTTTGTCGAGATTGGTGGTGTGGAAGAACTTGACTGACCTGCACAGAACCCTGACCTCAACCCCATCAAAACACCTTTGGGATGAATTGGAACGCAGACTGTGAGCCAGGCCTAATCGTTGCACAACATCAGTGCCTGACCTCACTAACGCTCTTAGTGCAGCGATGTTCCAGCATCTGGTGGAAAGCCTTCCCAGAAGAGTGGAGGCTGCTATGGCAGCAAAGGGGGGACCAACTCCGTATTAATAGCCATGATTTTGGAATGAGATGTTCGACGAGCAGGTGTCCACATACACTACGTGGCCAAAAGTATCTCGCGAGGTCTACGAACAAACTCCCTAATCATTTTACTGTAGACTCTAATGTGGTGGACTGGATCCTTGACTTTCTTACTAGCAGAACCCAGAGGGTGAAGGTGCATGGGTGCCTGGCAGGGAAGCGGTCATTATCAACAGGCTCACCCCAGGGTTGTGTCCTCGCCCCTCCTCTATATCCTGCACACTGATGACTGCCGTAGCCAGTACAAGAACCAACACATCCTAAAGTTTGCGGACGACTCAGAAATAGTCGGTCTGCTTCATGCCGATGAAACTAGCCCCGGGCCTGTGGTGCCACAGCGGTTCATTGGTGCCACAGCGGTTCATTGGTGCCACAGCGGTTCATTGGTGCCACAGCGGTTCATTGGTGCCACAGCGGTTCATTGGTGCCACAGCGGTTCATTGGTGCCACAGCGGTTCATTGGTGCCACAGCGGTTTCTTAAAACTGAATGTGACAGAAACAAAAAGATATGTGTATCGACTTCAGGTGTCAACCCCCTACCCCTCAGAACACGATCCTTAAGGGCCAGGTGGTAGACGCCGTAGCCAATCAGAAGTATCTTGGGCGCATGATTGATGATCAACTGACATGATGTGTAAGAAGTACCAGAAACACCTTTTTTTGTGTCAGGAAACGGGCAAAGTTCCAGGTTGACAGGACCTTGAAAAGTCTCTTTTATAAAGCGTACATTGAGTCGGTACTACCATTTGATCTGTTGGCATGGTAACCTTGGTATCAAAGCAACAACAACAAAAAGCACTAGCTAGGATAGTAAAAGTGGGCAGTAAGATCGCGGCAGTCCAGCAGAGTAGTCTGTCTGACCTGTACAGCAGACAAGTGTTGAGGAAGGTAGAATCCATCCTGTCTGACTGTGCCCACCCCCGACACCAGGCGTTCCATGTTCTACCCTCTGGCTCCCGGTGTAGATTCCCCACTGTTAAGACTGACAGGTACAAGCACACATTTACCTTTGACCCCTACGGCCATTGGCCTTTTGAATACAGGGACGAGATTAGTCAGTCCTAACTAGTTTCATTGTCTTGGTTGTCATTACATGGGCTGATGATGCAAATGTAGTCAGCATTTTTTTATCCGCATATTTGAATGATGTTGACGTGATGTTTTGGAGAATGTGCACAGCGCACTTTACTTACCTTCTATGTAGGCCTTACTTTACACTATTGCTGCTGCTAATGGTTGATCATTAGCAATGTGATACTGATATTGACGGCTGCCAACCCATGCCTCATGCACTAGCATTGTATGTACGCCTCACGTACTCCTTGGTGCCAAAACCAATTGCCCTCTGGGACAAATTAAGTTGAAACCTGAACCAAAAGAAACAGCTGTGAACTGTAATAAAAGGGCATCAACAATGTTATAAACATGCCCGTTGAACATTGGCACATAAACCAACAGTCTTAGCACAAAGATAGGCTAAATAACTACCTTTCTAAGTAAAAACACTACAGCACTCTCTATATGGCTATCTCAGAAGTTGGCCTGCTGAGGAGTTCTGACTGGCGCATTTCATCAGTCAGCCCACCCCCCCGCCGCCGCCTCTGAACAGGGTCAAGGGCAGCTCTCCCTCTCCTTTACCTCTATGCCATCCCTCTGAGACCCACCAGCCAACAAGTAGAGCAGAGGACTTTTCTGGGACAGGGAACTGGAGAGTGAGTGTGTGTGTGTGTGTGTGTGTGTGTGTGTGTGTGTGTGTGTGTGTGTGTGTATAGTGTGCATGCTTATGTGCGTGTAAGTGTATGCGTGCGTAGGTGAGTGTGCGAGAGCGCTTAAGTTGTGCAAAAAGTCAGCTCGTGTGCATGTGTGTGTGTGTGTGTGTGTGTGTGTGTGTGTGTGTGTGTGTGTGTGTGTGTGTGTCTTTGCGTGTGTCTGAGAGGAGAGGCCAAATGAGAGGCCAAATGAAGTGAGAGAGAGAGAGAGAGAGAGTCAGTGGGGGAACGAACGGTAAGAGGCCAGAAGTGTGCGGGGGGGGGGGGGGGGGAGCGAAGCACAGTACTGTACATGTGTGTGTCATGCATGAGAGCACTGGTCTTCTCATTAGAGCTGAGAGAAGGGCGCTACGGGCCCCACTTAACATGCCCCAGCAGGAAGTGACGTCATCTGGGTCAACACTAGTCGGAGTGCCAGTGATCATGAGTGTCAATGGCTACAAATCACTCTGTCCTTCTATTTATGGCAAGTAGTAACTGTGGCGTAACTGTGATCGCAACGTTGAAATCTAATCTGACATTTATTAGCCAACCAGGAGTGCTGTAGGTCCTTGATCAGCACCAACTGTACCAGCATAATGAAGTAGGACAAGAGCTTTATACACTCTTTCCTCTACAGACTCCGCAGGAGTATATTCAGATATTCAGTAGAGAAATTAATTTGTTTGATTTGGACCCCCTCTACAGTTCTAAGGGACAGACATAGCCTAACAGAGCTGAGAGGCCTGCAGGTTTTATAGCAGTATCCCTCATCCTCTCTTTCTTGAAGGAATCACTGATCTTACCTGACTGGATAGGATTAAGCCAGGGCTACCGCTACATAGCTTTGGCCTATCCCCAGTCATGTGAGATCAGTGATGAATAACAGGGCCCAGAGCTGTACCACCTGTCTGTCTGTCCCCTGGCATGGCCTGCTGGCTGTGGTCACGTAGCCCTGTGGCTCTGCTCTGGGGAAGTCACACCTGGCCCACCCTTCGCGGGGGTCAAAGACAACCAGATGCATCCAGTTTTCAGAGAAATTGAGAGAGAGCCTGTAACCTGACTTCCACTTTTGGACGTTAACAAGGCGACACTAAACTGGATTGGTTGAACAGAGCAGAAGAGAAACTTCCCCTAAAAATATATATCTCGTCAGGACCAGCAAGAAGCGCCTGCTACGTTAGGTTACACCTGGCCTAGCCAACTGCTCGGCCTGGCCCCGCCACAGCCTAGCTTGCTGTCACAGGAGACAGAGTGCCACAAGTGTTCCCGTTTAACGACACGATTCAGCCCGAAAAAAGATACCACTGGCACACCATACACACCCTGTGAATGACGCACACGCACACAGTCACATGGGAGGGAAGGCCAATGTTTTCCACACACCAGGCAGTCATCAATCAACAACTTTTGGTTTGAGACAGAGCACTAGCCCAGAGGAAACTGTAGGCTATTATTCTGTATAGTGTTGTGTGTTCTGTGTGTATGTGCATGGAGGCTGTGTGTGTGTGTGTGTGTGTGTGTGTGTGTGTGTGTGTGTGTGTGTGTGTGTGTGTGTGTGTGTGTGTGTGTGTTCGCCACAGGGCTTTCCCTATTTTAGCAGCCACTGGTGTCCTCTTATGTAAACTGCTGGGCTACTGTTTGAACAGGGCACCCAACCGCTCCTCTCTCTCTCTCTCTCTCTCTCTCTCCTGGCCTGAGTTCTGCCGCTAATTGAGCCTGTGAAAACCAGACCACACACACACACACACACTCACGTTCACGTATGTACACGCACAGTAATCCTTCCCAGTAAGACTCTAGTGGTGGTGGTGACATACTTCTGACTTCAATCCCCACACTGCTATAAGATCAGCATGGCCAGTTTGTTATGGTTCATCCATATTATATAAAGTTCCTATTTATAACTAGGCTATAGCCTATAGGGTAGAGTGAAATACACTGACAGCAGTGGAATGGTATTGCTTTTCTACACAGACCTTTAGGCTACTGTAAATAATCAAGCAAACTCGTATTTAATCAGCTCATGTTCATTCAGCATCCTTATAATTAAACGTGATGACAGGAGAAAGGCCACGTGATGGGGAAAGCAATGAAAAAAACACGCTTTGTACTCCCCAGGCAGGCAAGAGTGTACATGTGAACGTGTGTAAACGGCGGAAGAACCTCATTACGTCATCGGTCTTTTGTGTGTGTGTGTGTGTGTGTGTGTGTGTGTGTGTGTGTGTGTGTGTGTGTGTGTGTGTGTGGCTCCGGGATTTACAAACGCATTACTGAATCCCTGTTGTAATTGACAGTGAGTCACGTGACCCATCGTAATCTCGCACAGAGAAAAATAGTAACCATGAAGGGGTTGAGAAACAGAGGAGTCCAACCATCTGGCATTAATTACCGTTGGAGCAACTCTACAAAGCCTATTGACACCGCCACCTGTGTGATCCGCTATAATTAGACAATGTGGAATATATGTCTGGCTGCGATAGGATCAGCGTGTGGCTCTGACAGTGACTGCGCCTCAATGTGAAACACACGGACAATTGAAAGTCCTGTGATTGATGCAATACATTAAATAAATTCACACCCCAGTGTTTTAGACTAGTCAAGAACGGTGAAATTTTTTGGAACCCCCAAATATTGGGTTTGCTTTGATCACAAAAAAAGCTTTAGAACTGATATCCAGGAGCATAGGGTGAATAGATTCGCGATTATGTGGACAGTAATTCTGTCCGATTGGGGAAAGTATTGAGGAGCGGTCGTGACTTCTGTGGGATGTTGGCAATGCTAGGCTAGTTTTTTCTAAATCTTAACTTGCTAGTAATACATAGTCTACATAGCTATAGCTAGATGATAACACTATAATTACCCTGAGTTCATCTCTCTCTGCTTCCCAGCGATATTTCTCGGTCTGGAAGCGTCCCCATTCGAACTGGATAAAGTGCAAGATCCCGGGAAGCGATAGGCCTGCGTCGCCGTCTTGTGGTTCTCGAGGCTGCGACGATCCAGCCATCGCTCCGGCTGCTGCTGCTGCGGCGGCGGCTGCTGTTGTCGCTTGCCCGAGTACTGATTTCGGCCCGTTCGGGTTGCGCCCCACGCCGCTGCCTCCAGAGTTCTGGTTTGTTCCCCCTGCTACTCCACCGGATCTTTCCGCCTCCATTTTAGCGCTTGAGCTTTCGCCAGGACAGGGGGGTGAAAAACAAGCAGCGATAATAATAACAACCCCGTCCCTCACAAACCCAGCACTAACACTCTACCCTTCTTTCTTCCTCTCTCACGTAAAGAGTAAATGCAAGAACTCCCATGGAGAAACGGTGCCAAAAAATGAGCTAAGAGCAAATCTACTACAGCGTCGACGGGAATCGTTTTTTTCTCTTTCCCATTACAGTAACCAGGGACGTCGCTTCCTGCCATATTGTGATCTCACGCAAGCTGCCTGTGGTCGTTTCTGAAACAGCAAAGCAAGGGTATAACGTTACAGACCGCGGTGTTGATAATAATCTAAAACTCTCAGTATATTAACACTATTTTAGTTAATTTGTCAGTATAACATTAATATTTTACACTGTAACTAAGTGCTATTGCACTGGTGGTGTCTCCATGTTGTGCTTAGCTCAGCCACCTTTCCACACAGCGAGCGAATTCGATGTAACGTTACGTGCATTATGGTTTGTATGCTGTTTCATTCTAACGATTTGGAGAATGTTAGGCTATATAACGGGGAGAATGTGAAGACAAATGAGTTCTGCATATGAAGCGTTTATAGGGGTCATTTATGGTGTGGTCTATATGAAATTATTGAGAATGATCATGGTTGCATAGAAGCCATGCAGTATAGGTGTAGTCTACTGTCAGCATTAAATGACAGAATAAAAAGTACATTGCATTATGCAGACACAATTCTAGGTACTGGAAATGTGGTATTATTGCTGTAGCAATACTTGATAGCCTACGGTAGCAATTCTAGAAGGGAGCATAGGCCTGTACTTAAATGGAGCATCAATTTGAAGCATCTCTGTAGCTCATTTGGCTGCAATTTATAGTTAAGGTTACAATCTAGGTCAAAATATTGGCTGAAGAGAACTAGGGCAATCCAGTCCATGTATGGGAGACACACTGCACCTAGTTGCTTGACGTTTGAATATAATGTAATAAACTAGACTACAGCCTCTAAAGCCTATCACAGCCATCTGAAGTGCTTAGAAACCCTATTTTTTTAAGAACTCATTTTAAATTCCTGTGTTTTCTGTGTATTTCAGCTATTCCAGCAGCTGGCCATTACTCTTCCGATGCACATAGGCTGTAGCTCTTTACAGATGGGGTCCTGATGTTTATGGACAGGCTTTCTGAATAGAGAGCTCCATCCTATACCTTCTCCTTTCCCTGAGCCAGACGAGCACAGCAAGAGGTGCCATGCGGGTGAGTTTCTGCCAGGGCCTTCTGACTGGAGCCATCGCTCTGAACCTGCTCATCCTCTACTACGTCTCCCAAGCCCAGCAGCAGATGATGGAGAAACGCCGGGACCCAGGAAGGGGCTCCAGGAAGGCTGCCTTACCTGCTTCCGGACTGGAGGGCGGCATGGGGGGCCTGGTAGGGGTTGGCGCGGGGATGGTTGGCGCTGGAGGTGTCGGGGGAGAGGGGAACAGCCACGGCCCTCGTGTGACTGTCCTCCTACGGGAGTTTGAGAATTTTGAGAACTACGTCGGTGATGTGGCACGCTCCTTCCAGCACCAGAGACCTGAGCTGCCCTTCCTGGCTGTGTCTGACACCCCGCCCTACCCCCCTCTGTCTCTCCCCGAGGGGGCCCGTCTCCTGGTGCTCTCCCCCAGCCCCGAGCAGCCCCCGCAGGCCCACCGACCAGAGTTCCACGTCCAGACAGAGTTTGTGCTGCTGGTGCCTGACGGGGTGGAGCTGGAGCAGGGCCGGGCTGTGGAGAGGCTGATCCGGGAGCTGGAGGGGGAGGGTGGGGGGCCCGTGAGGCTGGTGGCTTCCCCAGTGTTGGCACGCTCGGCCGTTCAGTGCCTGCACCTGCGGGTCAGTCTGAGAGAGTGGACGGCCACCTATTCCACAGCGGCGTCTGGGAGCAGTGGTAGCGTGTGTTCAGCCCTTCAGGGGGACGTGGTGGTCCTCATCCGCTCTGAGGACCTCTTCAACCTGTCTGTCCCACTGGGGAGGCCACTGCTGCCCTCACTCTTCATCCAGACCTCCCTGCATGGCTGGAAGGTCAAGCTTCTGGAGAGCCCCGGCATCTCCCCCAGCCACCGGCCTCTCTTCAGCTCAGCCCACAACCAGTGGAAGGCAGACAGCCATCTGAAGGAGGCCACTAGCCGGCTGATGAGGAACTTTGGGCTGAAGCGTCTCCTACTGGCTGATGGGAAGGAGCAGTGGCACGGTTGTGGGAAGGAGACGGAGCGTTGCTTCGGTACGGTCCGGGATGACACCCCTGAGTACCTGTACCTGGAGCGCTGGACACCTCCCTGCTGCCTGCGCGCACTACGCGAGACCACCAAGTATGTGATCAACATTCTGGAGAGCTCCGGGGTGCGCTACTGGCTGGAAGGAGGCTCCCTGCTGGGGGCGGCCCGCCACCAGGACATCATCCCCTGGGACTATGACGTGGACCTGGGCATCTACCTGGAGGACGTGCCTAACTGTGACTACCTGAAGAACCTGGACTCTGGTTCTCTGGTGGACGCTAACGGCTATGTGTGGGAGCGGGCAGTGGAGGGGGACTTCTATAGGGTGCAATACAGTGAGGCTAACCACCTCCACGTGGACCTGTGGCCCTTCTACCCGCGAAACGGCGTCATGACCAAAGACACGTGGATGGAGCACAAACAGGATGTGGAGTTCCCCGAGCACTTCCTGCAGCCGCTGGTGCAAATGCCATTCGCCGGCGTCACCGCCTACGGCCCGAACAACCACCGCGCCTTCCTGGAGCTCAAGTTTGGGGAGGGGGTCATCGAGAACCCCCAATACCCCAACCCTGCCAAGAAGAGGCTGGATAGGAGCCGGCTGTGAGGGAGGGGTGTGGCTGGGACCTTTGGAGTTTTCATGTTGCCCACCAAAAGGACAAAACGATTCTAGCCACAACCCAAAACATATACAGTTGAAGTCGGAAGTTTACATACACCTTAGCCAAATACATTTAAACTCAGTTTTTCACAATTCCTGACATTTAATCCTAGTAAAAAAAACCTGTCTTAGGTCAGTTAGGGTCACCACTTTATTTTAAGAATGAAATGTCAGAATAATAGTAGAGAGAATTATTTATTTCAGCTTTTATTTCTTTCATCACATTCCCAGTGGGTCAGAAGTTTACATACACTCAATTAGTATTTGGTAACATTGCCTTTAAATTGTTTCACTTGGTTCAAACATTTCAGGTAGCCTTCCACAAGCTTCCCACAATAAGTTGGGTGAATTTTGTCCCATTCCTCCTGACAGCTGGTGTAACTGAGTCAGGTTTGTAGGCCTCCTTGCTTGCACACGCTTTTTCAGTTCTGCCCACAAATTTTCTATAGGATTGAGGATAGGGCTTTGTGATGGCCACTCCAATACCTTGACTTTGTTGTCCTGAAGCCATTTTGCCACAACTTTGGAATTATGCTTGGGGTCAATGTCCATTAGGAAGACCCATTTGCGACCAAGCTTTAACTTCCTGACTCATGTCTTGAGATGTTGCTTCAATATATCCACTTAATTTTCTCTCCTCATGATGCCATCTATTTTGTGAAGTGCACCAGTCCCTCCTGCAGCAAAGCACCCCCACAACATGATGCTGCCACCCCCGTGCTTCACGGTTGGATTGGTGTTCTTCGGTTTGCAAGACTCCACCTTTTTCCTCCAAACATAACGATGGTCAAAGTACGTTCATCTCTAGGAGGCAGAACGCTTCTCCTTCCTGAGCGGTATGATGGCTGCGTGGTCCCATGGTGTTTATACTTGCGTACTATTGTTTGTACAGATGAACGAGGTACCTTCAGGCGTTTGGAAATTGCTCCCAAGGATGAACCAGACTTGTGGAGGTCTACAATTCTTTTTCTGAGGTCTTGGCTGATTTCTTTTGATTTTCCCATGATATCAAGCAAAGAGGCACTGAGTTTGAAGGTAGGCCTTGAAATACATCCACACTTCCAATTGACTCAAATGATGTCAATTAGCCTATCAGAAGCTTCTAAAGCCATGACATCATTTTCTGGAATTTTCCAAGCTGTTTAAAGGCACAGTCAACTTAGTGTATGTAAACTTCTGACCCACTGGAATTGTGCTACAGTGAATTATAAGTGAAATAATCTGTCTGTAAACAATTGTTGGAAAAATTACTTGTCATGCACAATGTAGATGTCCTAACCAACTTGCCAAAACTATCGTTTGTTAACAAGAAATTTGTGGAGTGGTTGAAAAACAAGTTTTAATGACTCCAACCTAAGTGTATGTAAACTTCCGACTTCAACTGTACCTACATGACAGGTCAATTGAAGACTCCTTTCAGAGGTCCATTATTCTGTGGACCTCTGAACCTCCATTCTTATTCTATAAGTATTTATACATTCAAAACAGTATTCTGTTTCACATCATTTTCCAGTACATACATGACCAGGTATTTAGTAAGAAATTACATGGTAAAATGGTAATTACACAGTAATTATATATTTAAAAAAATCTATCTTTTTGGGGGTACCATTAAGTACAAGGTGGTTATCAATTGTTTTGAATTCTTTGAAGTAGTACCAGGAAGTGTTAGCTATTATTACCACATAGTTTCCTAGTAATTTTCAGGTGCTCATCAAAGTGCTACCAGATATCCAATGACATATCCACCACAACATCAGCTGCTGTTAAGCAATATCTGACACAATTCAGTGTTGATAGCTGTGTTCTTATTGATGTTATGAGTATAAATGTGTTGGTCAATTGTGTCCTAAAGCTAAAGATATATTTCATGGAGTACATGTGCGGATGTGTTGCACGGATGCACTTTCTTATTTGAGATGTGTGTACTTCATGTTCAGTGTATGAGATGTATGACTTTTGACCTTTTGAACTGTCGACTGATGCCACCGGGTAGGCCTTGGCATGTTCCATCAGCATGCCGATTATGGCCATCCCATTTCCCAGTGGTAAAATGAGGAGCTTTCTCTTCAACTCTGACTCGGATATTCACGTGAGGCCTTGGATAAATCTCTATCAGTCCATGCGGGTGCATTCAAATCCCAGGAATGAATTAGCAAAAATGAAACTATCCACTAGTTTATCCAATATTCTAAATTAAATGTGTGTGTGTGTGTCATCTGTTGAGTGTTGCTGTCACATTTGTGTCCTGCCTTGACTGGAATGTAAAAAGTCATCTGAGTTGTGAGTGAAAGACTGATGTCTAATAGGTGTTGTTGTGCTTGACCTGTCATTTTACAAGTGAGGAAAAAGGCTCAAAACTCACCAGCACATTAACCAGAATCTTGCTGTCAATGTGTCACTATTTCATGGACTGAAAAAATTTAAAATGATTTATAACGCCACTGTTATTTGTGTTTTGTCATTTGAGGTTTATGGATTTGATGAGACAGCTTTGTATACATTCCAGTTTTTCAGGATTCATTAAAAAAAAAAAAATTACCAGGAGGGCCTAAAGCTTTCTTTGGTTTTGACAAAAATAGCAGGGTTTAGTATGCAACTCCCCTGTCTCACCAGCAGGTGGCAGAAGAGCCTTGGACATTGAATGGGTAACTTGTGAATATTGCCGTGGTAAAGTCACTAGCTGCAAAATCCCCCTGACAAAATATATCCAACTAAATTGCATTTCTGAATCCTACATTGATAAGCTAAATCCAAATACAAGAACACCATAACACACTTCAGTGTACTCAATATACTTCCGTATTTTCCTTCCTTCCCTCGGGATGTAAAGTTGAACCGTTGGCTGAATTCAATTGGGAGGGGTGTAAAGTTACCACATTGCTAACAGAAGAACAGGTCTAATAGGAGACCCAGGAATGTCACTGTAGTAAGATTTACCCTAAATGTCCCCGGTTGTAAAACCTAATGCCAGCCATTCTTCCACTGACAGAAGGGGCCATATAGCACTGAACCTCATGATTATATGAAACCGCTCAGCGCCGGTTAGTGTGGGATCAATAAATTGGGCAGTTTCCCAACTTGTGTGTGTACTGTGTACCCCACCCAGGTGGGCGATGTAATATTATAATGTTGGTGACTGCATTGTGTGTGTGTTGGGAAAGTCTGAAGTTCCATTAGAATGAATAGAAGGACATTCTTTACAGGCCTCTACGTCAACACCTCATGGAGGCAGGACACAGTACCAGGTAGTCTGTGTAAGGTGTTCATTCATGGGCATCGCCATTAACTACTACCTGACAAACACGTCTGGTCTGGAGGGCCTAGTCACAATGTGTCATATACACTGAGTGTACAAAATGCCATAGACTGATTAGGTGAATACAGGTGAAAGCTATGATCCCTTATTGATATAACTTGTTCAAATCAATTTCAAATCAGTGAAGATGAAGCGGAGGAGACAGGTTACAGAAGGATTTTTAAGCCTCGAGACAAGAGACAATTGAGACATGGATTGTGTATGTGTGCCATTCTGAGTGTGAATAGCCTTTGCACGGGGTGTGATAAGTGTCCCAAAGGACATCCAGCCAACTGTGTGAAGCATTGGAGTCAACATGGGCCAGCATCCCTGGGGAATGCTGTCGACACCTTGTAGAGTCCATGCCCCGTGACGAATTGAGGCTTTTCTGAGGGTGAAAAGGGTTGCAACTCAATATTAGGAAGGTGTTCCTTACACATCACAAAAGTTGATGTATATACAGTGCATGTACACATCCATTACCATTAATTGTGGTCTTCTGTAGGTAGAGCATGGCGTTTCCAACATCATGGTAACGGGTTTGATTCCCGGGGCCACCCATACGTAAAATGTATGCACGTATGTCTAAGTCACATTGGATAAAAGTGCCTGCTAAATGACATACATTATAGTATTATATAATAATTAGAAACGTGAAACAAGATGTCAACAAGTGAATACTAATAAAAAGTATTTTATTTTTTAGAACTAACGGATTACATTCAGAGCCCACCCAGAGTAACACCGTGGTTCTCTACAGCTTTGATAAATATGTCGTCAAGTAACCATGGTGTCTGACCACACATATATATCTGTACACACGCTGACTCACACACACACAACGTGGTGACGTCACTCCGAAGACCTTGTGGAATGATAAGCATTTCTTTACAGCATTGCATAAAACATAAAAGACAGACAGCAGGGAGAAAAGGCTGCAGAACCAAAGGTGGCATCAAAGGTTCAAAAGTGGTTTTGCGAAGAAAAAAAATGTACATCTCAAAATAGGATGCTGCCCCTTTAAGACAACTGTTCCAAACGCGATATCAACCTGGCTGATACAGTAAACTGTATTTTTGCAGACTATCCACCGGTAGCCAGCATAATGCTAGTATGTCCACTATTGAAGGTTTACCTTTGTAAATCACTTTCCCTGAAATAAATAAACTCAGAGAGTAGATTGATAGTCGCTTCTTTTTCGCTCAGGAAAATGGTTTTCCAATGGTAGCCTGCGACAGAGCAGGTAAATGTTGAACTGGAACTCAAGTAACTGGCCAAGTAGATGCTGCTACTTTGAAAGTGTTAATCGTACTGGCGCAAATGCGGTCTCGCCACACGTTTTCAGGCGGCTCGTTGCATTCTTTTAGGGCAAGTCTTCATTGTCAGCCTTGGATAATGTCGGCTAAAACTGGATAATCCGAGAACTGATTCAAGCCCTACGATAGGGGGTGTATCATTTCAATACACGCGGTGAGGTTAGGAAACCAAATCTTCAGAGAAAAGGCGAGGAATTGTTCAAGCTAGAATCCTTAGTCGCTAAATACATTTTCGGACATATAAATTAATGATACAGTGTATCCATTGATTCTTGAAGAATATAATTTAGAAATGCTCATGAGTTTAGTTCAACCCCAATCTGAACCCAAAATAAAAGCTTTTTATACTCCAAACTAAGTATTTGTAGTCAAACACTGTACAGCCTCAAAACATAGTTAAAACTATCATTTTGATATCATGGATGGTCAGTCCTTGCATACTATTGCTTCGAATTTCTCCAGGTCCATCCCTCAGCTTTTTACCAAAACACAGGCAGTGACAGACACAGTATGGATTTCCTCTCAGCGGTATGGACTGACCCGATCAACGCTGGACGGATGGGTATCACAAATGAGCGAACCACAGGACACATTGTCTGAACTAACCGCAACAGAGAAAGACCTGAACAGAAGCAGTAGGTACATACGCACACAAACAAATAACCGTTGGACAAAAGAAGAAAAAAAATCTTTCGAGTATAAAAAGCTATTATCAACAAATGATTAAAACATCAAATAACTAGCAAAAATACACTTTAAAATAATTTAAATAAGTCTGCAAATAAAACATTTTTAAAAGCTGTGCTAATGGTTTCGGTAAGGGACATGCTTCACTTGACGAAGGGAAGCCGGTTTGGAGACAATTTAAAAACAGTAGAACTGACACAAAAAGAGGATCATGTCAGAGTACGTTCCTACTCAGCCACTGGCCTCGTCTGCTTTGGAGACCATTAAAAGCAATGAAATAAAACACAAATTGATAAAATGGCTTACAGCCAATAACAATTGCTTTAAAAATACACCTTTGTCATAGAGACTATTTGAATTTCATAATTTCTTCCCTCTATAAATTAATTTGCCTCAGACTTACCCCACTCATCTTCCCGCGCTTCTCCCGAAAGTCCTAAGCCCCAAAAAACATAGGACATGCAACATCCTGTTACTGCGACCCCTAGCCTAGTGAGGGCACACGGAGTGCAACACCCATAGAATTAGCAACTAGAACGGACGTGAACCTTCTTATCAAGGTCCAAAATTCAGCCATGTTGGTCAGGGAGTTGGTCAACTATGGTTTGCCAGCGCTGTGGTAAGACAGTGTAAAACAAAAATGATTGCTCTGCACTGTATGTGTCTATTAGCTATCTAGTTAGCCAGACAGTTTGAGGAATGATTCTAGAAATGTTTCAAATTAACTGCGAATATGCCAATATTCCATTTAAACAATGCAGTCAATCCACAGCCATACACTGGCTCAAATCAGTTGATGATAAGACCGTAAATGCAACGGGTTCTGATATTGTATCATATAATAGCACTTACAGCTTTCCAAGAAAACAAAATCTGAGACATTTATGGTCTGTTTACATATATTTTAGAGGCTATGTATACAGAAACTGTATAATATGTTAATAATTCAGGGTGACAGCATTTCTATAGCACAATTTCTGATACATCACATGCTTTACTTCTCCCCCCTGCCTGAGTAAAAGCAGGAAATACATCACCTATGCCTCTACTGTCATTAATTCCAATTAGACTGGTTTTGGATTTCTCCCTGACCAAGATGGCTGCCATTGTGTCCCATTATGGAACTGAGAGAGATTATGACATATCCTATTCAATTACTAGAGTGGGCCCTCTACGGCAACACCTCACACATTCTTGTAACATTGTAAAAAAGTTTGGACTGTGCAAAAACGAGAGATTGTAAGAACATGGGGGCCCTCTTGTGCTTGGCATAGACGCGAGCCCCGGAGTGACTAACTGAAATGACACAGTAACAGATTGGAAGCATTGACCAGAGCCACATTGGTGTGTGTGATTTTACAGCGAGCTCGTGTGAGAAAGGTCCTTTTTCCAGCAGTGGAACATCACTGAGGATTTAACTTCATTTGGTGCATCTTATGTAACGACATAGGAATCTTCATCATCTACTCTCACAGAGTGCAGTGAGATAATTAGTGTAGGCTACTTCATACACAGAAAAACCATACTGTACATGGGAATTGATATAGAATACAGGGAGATATTTACCTTTTCAAGTTTGCCTGCTGTTATAAATTTTGACAAAAAATATTTAAAAAGAGAGGAAGTCAAGGCCAGCTCTTCTGAACCAAAGCAGAAATAAAAAAAATGGGAGGCAAAGGATTCCAAACTAGAGTCCTTAAAAATAAAAAACTTTCACGTTAAAATCTGAACAGCCTCTGTTCACACTCTCCTCCCCCCCCCCCCCCACCTGGTTCTCTTAGTCTCTCTTAGAAAGAGAGAAGACACAAGCAGAAGAATTGTCTATGAATGGAAGTCAAAAAAGGTCCTCTCCCCTCCTTTCTGCATGGGGGGGGGGGTCACGTATGGAGAGGCTAGATTGAGGGGTCAAACGGAGGGTCATCGATGACACGGTAGTGAACCATCTACATGACGGACTCTTTCGCAGAGCCGCGAGCCGCCGCCTTCTCGTCGACCGCACCCCTGCTCTCCTTCTCCCCGATGAGGGGCGAGTGCTCCGGCACGGCGGGCGTGCCATCCTCCATCTTTACCTCGTTTAGCTCCTCCTCGGGCTTGGCAGAGCGGTCCACATACCACTGCAGCAGCCCGGCTCCGAAGGCGTCGCCCTCCACGTTCAGAACGGTGCAGGTACGGTCACTGGAAACAAGAGAAATTGTCCATTCTCGGTTAAACCAGTCAAACCCAGGTTTTCCACCATATCCATAACTACGTCATGTCAATGCTGTGTTAAGTGTGTGAAGCAGACACAAACGGTCATGGCTGTTATGACATGTATATGACAGCATTATAGAGGCCTTGATGATGGAGGAGCCGTTCCAATAGAACTGCAACATGAGGTACTCACACGAGCCAGTCGACGGCGAGGATGAGGGAGATGTCGTTGGTGGGCAGTCCCACTGCCTCCAGGATGATGGCCAGCGTCAGCACGCCCCCAGCGGGGATCCCTGCTGCTCCCACACTGGACGCCGTGGCTGTCACTCTGACAGAGGGGGGGTGGGACACGGGGAGAATTAGTCACTCAAGAGCACAGCGTTTCCTAAAACCTCGCCTAGCAAGTTTGACCCAAGCTTTATACAAGTCTGTTTTGTACGTGTGTGTGTGTGTGTATACTGTAGCTACTACATTTGAATTTGCTCCGCTTTACTCGACACAACTTCTCCTCTGAATCGGACTGGATTGAATCGAATCAAACTGACTAGAGAGAGCGGGACTCACAGGATGGTGAAGACTTGGATGAAGTTGAGCGGGATGTTGTTGAGCTGAGCGATGAAGACGGCCGCCACACACTGGAAGAGCGCTGCACCGTCCATGTTCACGGTGGCCCCGATGGGCAGGATGAAACGACTGATGTGCTTGGACACGCCGTTGTTCTCCTCCACGCACTTCATCATCAGGGGCAAGGTGGCAGAGCTGAGAGAGAGAGAGGGAGTGTGTGAGGGGCTAGCTGTAAATTAACTGGTAACATAGTTACATAGCATTGGAATAATTATATTTGAACTGCAGAGTAATGGAGTTGAGCGTTTTTTGCACGGTATAAGAGCAACACTGATATAAGAGTAATTAAGGCTTACCATCCTCTCTAGTACTGTCATCTAGTGACTACAACCGTACCTGGAGCTGGTCCCAAAGCTTGTGGCCAGAGCGGTGAAGATGCCCCACAGGAAGGTGTAGGGGTTCTTGCGGGTGATGATAAAGTAGATGCCCGGCAGGACCAGCAGGCCGTGGACGGCGTGGCCAACGATACAGCAGGCGATGTACTTGCCCAGGCTGGCAAACAGCGTGCCCACATCCTCCATCTCCACGATCTTCCCTGCTACCAAGAACATGATTCCAAGGGGGGCATACCTGGAGAGAGGGAGAGGAGGGTTACCATTGTGAATTTGTAAAGACGCAAATACAATAACAGTACGAAAATTATCATTTAAAAAAAATATGCATCAATATTACCACATGTGATGCTAGTACCAATACAACAGTGACGTTGGGCCTTTGAAAAACACAATTGAAATACCATATTATTCTAACAATTACGAGTTGACATGTGAAAGATAACAAACGCGGGGTGGCAAAACCCATATCACGCATGTATCCTCTCCCACATCTATTCCCGACAGTGCTGTTGGGGAAAGGACTCCCTTACCACATGATCCAGGACACCAGCACCATGGTGGCCTCGTTGAAGGAGTTGAAGAACTTGATGAGGATCTCTCCCTCCTCTCCCAGCTTCCTCAGGGCTACACCAAACACTATGGCAAACACCACCAGTCCTAGGATGTTCATACCGTCCTGGTCCGTGCCAACGGGAACCTAGATACACGCAATATCTCAGGTCAGCGTGAGCGATGCATTTTAGACGCGTTCAAACTGTCAACAGCCATAGGTATTAGAACGTCAAATGTGACATCCTATATAGATTTCCAACTCATTTTGGCATTTAAGTCTACTCGCCTTCTCAACTGTGATGTTGGGCAAGCCATTAGTGCCATTCTTGGTCACAAACTTGTAGCTGGTAGCGTACTGCAGACAGAGGAAAATATTTCATTAGTACACTGATGAAAGACATGTTCTGTTTAACTAATTATGTGGATTCCAAAAAAGCCTTAAAAAAGGAATAATCCACACACATCCATATTTGTTTAATTAGTCCACTGTTAATGCAGTCCCGACATGTTTCGCATGTCCGCCATCAAGTTGTCAAGATATAGGACTTTCAAAAAGCAAATTGTAACTTGCCACGTCATCATGATGATGCGTTTAGTGGTAAATTACAATTTGCTTTTTGAAAGTTCTAGATCTTGAAAACTTGATTGCGGACATGCAAAACATGTTGGGACTGTATCAACAGTGGACTAATGGGGGGGGGGGGGAATACCAAAAGATAGTTTGAGTGGATTATTCCTTTAAGTCTCGGTTTCGCTCAGCCTCGCTCGTTCTATTATACGTGTGGTACAAGAGGATACTCACAGACTGAAAGGCAGCAGACACCAAGTTGGAGGGGAAGATGTTTCTGGAAGACAGAACAAAAGACACATTCAGTACACTACACGGGAACAGTGACCCTAATGATGATCAGAAACCACAGCTAGAAACCAAAATGTCGGGGATTACAGGAAGTGAAGTATTCAGTCATTTCAGCGACGAGGGACACAGGTGCTAGTGCAGGTGTGTGACAGCCAGGGCTAAAATGTACTTTGTTTTCTGGTGAGTAACAGTATACATGCAGCCCTGTGCCCTTTAGTGTGCTACAAGAGGTAGAAGTTACCATGGGACATTCACCTACAGTCAGTTGAGTTTTCCCCCTTAAATGGTTACAGCTTGAATCCTTACTTGAAACCATAACTAAGCTTTCTTCGCACCTCTGTTTAATTAAAAAGCTATGGGATGGGGCTGAAGAAATGTATCCACTCAAATGCATACAGAGCTATGGATGCAAGAACTGACCCGTTTTAACCATGCTTTGATGCTATTCAGTGTTTGTTTACATTTGTTGTAAAATAAGCTTATATATTTTGAGTTCTGATGGTGTCCAACTAAACGCATGAGGAATTTATAAATTAAATTCTTCAATAATCAATGGGTGTGTGTGTGTGTGCATATAAATACATTTATCATTCCAAAAATGGAATTTGGGAAAGGTAAACTGATCCTAGGTCTGTGACTAAAAGTTAACAGCCCACGGGATACAACCACTAACTGACCTCCTTGTTCTAACTTCTAAGCGATCTTTCCAGGATTCCTTTATGCCAACTCGATGCCTATAACCTTGGGCACCAACATCTCACGAGGGAGCCAACCACGAGTGTTGTCATGTGGAAATAGCAGGGAGCATTTCAGTGTTTTAATCCTCCAACTGCCCCCAAAACTGTTGCTGCTGGGATTACAGGTCCAAACCAAGACCTGCCAAGAGGGGTGGGCAGATTACTGCTCTACAATACAGTACACACCTCAGTGGAGTTGCTGTACCACCCCTCAAAGCCACATATTGGTGAACATAGTGGGCAACTCTCCTCAGAGCACTAAGCCACCCCCACCCTTCCCTTTTAGTCAACCTCCATATGGATTTAGAGTAATGAGGGATTAACTTCTTTCATGTTTTTATCCTGTATCTCTTTCTGACCTGGACACAGGAAACAATGCATTGTGGGATTAAACAGTCGCACCATGTGACCGAGGATAGAATAACTCGAGATAGAAGTTGCCCTGTAACCACATTTCTAGGAAGGTGACCTGTATCAGTAACAAACCCTGTCAATTAAAAAAAAAAAAACTCAATTTCCATGCGTTGTTGCAGGACTTGGTCAAACAGGGAAAGGAAATGCACTCTCTAGAACCCTCTGTCGCTCTGGATGGGAGTGAATGTTCCGCGGTAACAGGAAGCAAAGATGTTAACGTGGCTGTCAGATTTCCCCTCGACGCCCCGAGCAGCACAACCGTCTGCCCGCCCAAAACTCACATCTCTGTTTAGATTTAGTGACCGGCTGACTCCACCTACCCCCTCCATTTCCCTATTTATACTTCCCGTTATGCCGTGTCATGACAACCCAATGCCACCACAGCCATTAGAGCTAAATTAACATAGCCACGGCTAGACGGAAGAACATTGGGTGATGGTTGGAATAGACAGACGGGAAAAAGAGAACAAACAGGGCTGCAGGTGTAGGCCTAATACACTCACCCTGACGCGTACAGACACACCCTAAAAACAAAACACAAAAAGCATTCAGTGTGGCAGCCGTATCTATGCCAAAGACCCAAGGAAGGCTTCTCTCGTTTCAGACATTGTGCATCTCCAGTCCTGACATTCTCTGCATTCTTATTTAGTAAGTCCCTGCCTTGTTCCTTCCCTACCCCAGTCCTACAGAGATCCCTAATTGACGCGCTCCCTCCTCTCAAAGCGAGACTCTGTCCATGAACACTAAACTACTGTGAATGTGCAACAGCACTCATTTAAAACATTAACCCAGCTCTGTCGGGGTCCACTTTTGGAATGCGATGAGCGCAGACGCCATCCGTCTTCATGTCATATTCCTGCAAAAGTTCTGCAGTTGACATTTTGCCATCAATGCTGTGTACACACTTGCGTAACAGCAAGTTGATACTGTATTTGCATATCGGTGTTTAGATTTACATTCCCGCAGGGTTCGAGTAATGAGCAAAGGGTCACAACGACACAGCGTGCCTGATCTTCTCGGTACACGTGGAGCACGGTGATGGGTGTGTCGTGTTTACACCCTGCTGGGTGGCGTAGACCTCAGCAATTCAGTGCTGTTGACATGTCGCTTTTATGGCCACCCGAGACCGCCTCTACCTCGTCAAACCGGATCTGCGACTGCGTGTGTAACGTGGCAACCATTACGGCGGCACCTTATTTGCATACCAGTGTGAAAACACACCCCATCCTGGCCCTCTCTAGACCTATAAGAACCCATGGGTCCCTCCTGGCTGTGCGTGGCTAACTGACGCAGATGGTAGACACCCTCTCAGTCACTCCTGAAATACTGCTCAGGGAGGTGAGCTAAATGCCACAGAGACAGAGAGAGAACGCATGTCACAGGTAGGAGGGGGGGGGGGGCGCAGGCCAGTGAGGATGGCTGATGCAACACGCCCGATACCTTACCTCCACCTTTCTTTGTTCGGAAGCGTTATAAAATGATCCCCATTCAAATCCCAATGAATAGTACTACTGCCCTTCTCTCTGGCTCTTAATGCCGTCTACACATGAACCGCTACGGTCCGTCGTCCTGTATGTTTGTCTCGGTGTTTAGCCTCAGGGTTAGACTAATAAGTACAACACCGCCTGCATAGGGGCACCTGTGAACGAAGCATTGAACTGACAAGTGGGAAAGCAAACGGATGAAAGCCAGATGGAGATAAGCAGCGGAGGCTGCTGAGGGGAGGACGGCTCATAATAACGGCTGGAACGGAGCAAATGGAATGGCATCAAAACACATGGAAACCATGTGTGATGTATTTGACACCATTGCACTAATATTGCTCTAGCTATTACCACAAGCCCGTCCTACCAGATTAAGGTGCCCCCAACCTCCTGTGGAGATAAGATAAGGTAAGCAAAGTACAACAGGAAGTGAAGGTGAGTGAGGCGTTATCTTACCCGGTCGGGAAATTCGATGCCTTGCTCCTCTAACCTCAGGACCGGTTTAAGCCGGTAAGTTATTGAGGTCATTTGTAACTATGAGAACCGGCCACAACTTTTTGTGATATTGTGTTAGTATGTACGCGAGAGAACGGAGGAGTGCGAGAGGAGGGAGTGAAAGACAGTGTGTGCGAGCGTGCATGCTTTAAAGGGCTCCTCGTTTCCCCTGTAGTGAACCGCTCCTCGGCCCGGCTCTGCTTGTTGCCAAAACGGGAACCCGACAGAGAGTGGTCACATATTATGCAAGAGCGAGTTATGTCATAATGACAACTATAGGTGAAGGAATTACAATCCAATTTATAGAAGGATTATAAATTAACAATATTCATTGCCCCAATACCCCCACCCGTGTAATCTGGCTTTAATCTGGCTTTTGTTTTCCTGGACTCGGACCTAGGGATCTGGACTAGATGGAGGCTGATCACAATGAATGTTGAGGTTTAGAGGTCACACACAATGCTGGACCAGGAGGAACAGAGCAACTGACTGAAAATAAAAAGGGAAAAAAAGAGCGTGTCATTTATAAACGATTTAAAGGTTGAGTATGAGGCTGTGTTTTTGGCTGCTTCCATCTGCCAGGGCAAAATAGTAAATCTGCTTTGCAAGCGAATTGTTTTACAAGAAATTGCTTGTGGAAACTGGCATCAACCCATACTAGGCTACATCAAGGTGTCTGGCTGCATGGTTTTAATTTAGAGACACTACACATGCTTCTCTTTATGAACCCAAAGCAACAGACATAGGCCTAATTAAGGTTGCGTGAAGAATGGGCCTCCAAATGGATGCAAATAGCCTGAGAGTGGCTCTTTTTAAATGGTGAAAAGCCAAGAGAGCTTTTCTGTAGATTGAGCGTGGTCTAGTCACGTTTCTAATCCTACTGAAAACACAGGGTCCTTTAAATTCAGTTCAAGCTCGGGAGAATAGGCCATTCTTTATTATCCCATTGTTGCATAACATGTGATCGGCTAAATGATTGGCAAGATGTTTAGGTTTTAAAACGCCTAACTAATCTAGCTTAATGACCTGATCTAGGACAGAGGGGGGGGGGGGGGGGGGGGGTGTGGTCACATGGTTTGTTAGCTTCTTGTGGCAGCATGACTCCCCCCGCCTCACCTATGATGCGTCTGTGGCGCTGGCATTTGTGACAGGTGCACGAATTGCGTTGACAGTTGAGTATTTCCTGTCAACAGTCACCCGTCAGGGGTAACTATGTAAACGCAACCTAATGCTTTGGAACATCAGCGTATTAAGATGGGTTAAAACAACCAAGGTCCAGTAAATAGTTTGTTATTAGGATATCAGTTCTGTCGTAGTAAGGGCTCAATGCAGAATGCCACGGACTTTGCCACATTCCTAGTATATTTTGAGTATGTGCCAACGTGAGGCTTTGGTGACCAACTGTTCACCACTTCCTTTCTAAATCAAACGATGTGGTGAGGTTTCATTGAGAGTGTGTGTAGGAGGATGATCAGTGTACAGTAATAATGTACAGTATGTGAGGCACAAAATATGAGTGGGAAGACACACAATCCTCCACTCATGGCTGTTTTCTCCAGAAGATATTATTTTCTCCCGGCCAGGCAAAAGGACTGCTCATTGCATTGTGCTCCAGAGCCTTTTAGGGCACCAAAGCAGTAGAAGTGTACATTGTAATAAAACTAGACTACACAACCATAATAATGCTAATCATTTTGCCCACTGATTCTGTTTGAACTTCCATTACGGTTCATTGACTGGCAAGACAGATAATGTAGAACAGTATTTCTTAGTGTGTCACCCCCAGGAATGGAAAAACGTATTCTGAGCATAGGTTTTTTTCTTGGCGCACATAATTTCGTTGGATGATGCTGTCTCAGAGACCTCTTAAAAAAATTAAAAAAAGAAGCATGACAACGTGTGGTAAACCAAGAAAGAACGGAATGTCCAAGAGATCTATCCTCATCTGTGCCCAAAAACACATGGCTGGAACGAATTGTAATGTCCATGTTTGGAAATACAAGTGGTTGTCCCGGAAAGAAAGGGGACAGCCCAAAACCTACTCAGAAGTACCGCCCACGCCTACTACGACGCACGACAATGTTTCCTACACGTGTGTTGGTGAAAACATGAAGCTAAACTAAGCACATGCACGTGTTACATAATATCGCGCATGTAGGCTAAACAAGTTGTAATTTTCTGACGATAGAGGGTTGGAATGACAATAGGGGACTTGACAGACTTGACTGACTGGTCAAGACACGCCATCAGTCGTTAGACACTGAACACACATGGCGGATTAACCTGCTGCATCTTGAGCTGATGCAACTACTGCCCTACGTTACAGCACGAGGTGGCACTGTGTGTGGGTTTTGACAGAGGCGTATGACTTTATTTTCTGGGCGCACGACAAACGGAACCCCAGCCGGTTGGGGAAACTGTGGTTTTAATGAACCTGGATGGCGCGCATGTCGCAAACAGTCCCAGAAAGAAGGACTGACAGTCCCCTCTTTCAAATGTCAAGAGACCTTATTTGTACTGACCCAGCACGAGAACACTAACAATTTTAAGACAAACTTGTAGTCAGACTGCTTTGCTCGGTTTTCTAATTCATATGCGGAAATGTATGCCTAATTTGGGGGAATAAAGCAACATCCAAAAGAACCTCACTCAAATTCAAACAGTGGGCTCATTAGCTTGCTGCTGGCTGAGGGGTCTGCCACGTGTGATCATTTAGTCATTGTGACAAATAAGGACGACCCCCAAATGGCTGTCACATCAGCCTCGCTGTCCCTTTTGCTTAGCCTAAATCACCACCCTGCCACTGCCAAACATTTGAATCTCACCTGATCAGGTCCAAGAATGAGTCCACCACTTCTTTGGTCGGGGGCAGCTTGCCGTCATCCAACAAACTCGGCTTGGAGCCGGTGTTTGATCCGGGGGAGATGATGAACGCCATGATCACCCCGATTGCTGACGCAATTAAGGTGGTGACCAAAAAGAAGAGCATGGCCCAGCCGCCTAGCTTACCCAGGGCTTTGGGGTCGATGCTGGCCGCCCCGGACACCAGGCTGCACACGACCAGGGGGATTATGATCATTTTCAGCAGCCTGATGAGCAGTTCGCCAGGGAAACCCACGTAGAGGATCTGTGTCCTGCTCAGCTCCATGTGGCGCACGCCAAGTCCGATGAACACCCCGATGATCACCCCGGCCACGGTGAGAATCACCAGAAAGTTGGCCATGACTAACCTCTTGATTTTCTCCGTTGTTGTCTCTTTGGAACACTTCTTGTGGCCGAATCCGTTGGCTACCAGCTCATCTTGATGCGCCTCTCCGTTGGATGCCTTCCACTCCATGTTTATCTTTTCTGCCATTGTGCGTACCTTAAAACCTAAACAAAATAATTATATGGAGAGAGAAAATGATAGTCAACGTTTGTTTGACTATAGAATCTGTTAGTGTAGCTGTTGGAGTTAGTAATGAGCTTGTATTGTAGCGAAATGACTCCGGTGAGTTGCTGTGCCTCTCAGCCCGCAATTTATAACCCAACCAGCGCCCGGAAAATGCCGGGTAGCGTCAAGTAGAGGGCGGGCTCATGCAGGTTGGTGACGTCCCCAACCCATTCCTATTCAAACAACCTTTCTAGGCCATCTGTCCTAATACCAAAATAATTCTAAAATCAAATAGAACATTCTAAAATCAAATAGAAAGGGAGCAATATCATCTTTCATTTTCGAAACCATAACTGCACAATTAACATAATTCAAATGGACAAATAAGTAAACACACAATGAGCAATTCAATCATGCATATTTTTCCTATGATTAATAAATATGTTTCAATGACGAATGAAATTACATTTTAGCAATTAGAAGTACATCCTGAACCTCGATCAGTGTTTCTCAATCCTTCATTGTAACCTACCACTGCCCTAGATGACACGTTAGAGGTGGATTGCATCAGCATCCGTGATTCAACCTCTCTCGTTCACTCTCAGAAAAAAAAGTTCCGGTAAGGGTATAGAATTGTTCCCAGGTGTACAGAAATATCAAAATACACATCATGTAAATTTCAAGGTACACATATAATCTCACATGGTACTGTGTGGTACCTTTTAGGGTACATGTGCAGATAATCTAGTATAATGGTACAATGTACCCAATATTTGTAATATATAGAAGGTACAATCATCCACACTCAAAAAAACTGCCCATCATTAAAAAAAAATTCCCAGCATACTCTATTGCCAGTTGATTTTTTAGAATTGTTTGTTTCAATGTGTGTGTTTTTGCATGCACATAGATTGATTGATTTTATGCTACACAAAGATAAATAACATACATTTTTCAAAACTAATCCAATCCAATTTACTGAGATGGTTGTTCCAGTTAAGATGGTTTTGTTAGTCTTATTTATCAATGTATCTGACCTTGACAGTCATTCTAAAAGCAGGTTGCAGGTTATAAAAAATATATATAAAATTGGATATCCTAACTCTGGCTGGGAATTACATATCACTTTGCAAGCCAGCATAATGTGACCTGCCCAATGTGCCTGCAAACCAGGAGATTCAGACCACTGTGTTAGGGTAAATCTAGGCTGTCAAAGTATGTCCTTATGATATGTGTAATGTATTGTCATAAAGAGTATAATTTCAATGATAAAAGATTCTCTTAGACACTCACTTGGTGAAGGCTACAGAACTGAAAGCCATAGGCCGTGTTCGAGAGGATCAAAACCGCAATGTATCATAGGTGCCTTGTGACGGACAGACAATTGATCTACAAATAATGAGTCATTACTTATGATACAAGGTGATTTGTAGATCAGTTAGTCGGCACTCGCCTGCAGTCGTTTTGATGCTCTTGATGCTCTTCATCCAATGGCATTGAGGAATACACCACCTCAGTCATCGGCATCATCAATAAGTACATCGATTGACGTCGTCCCCACAGTGACTGTACGTACATATCCCATCCAGAAGCCATGGATTACAGGAAACATCCGCATCGAGCTAAAGGCTAGAGCTGCCGCTTTCAAGGAGCGGGAGACTAATCCGGACGCTTATAAGAAATCCCGCTATGCCCTCAGACTAACCATCAAACAAGCAAAGCGTCAATACAGAATTAAGATTGAATCCTACTACACCGGCTCTGACGCTCGTCGGATGTGGCAGGGCTTGAAAACTATTACGGACTACAAAGGGAAACCCAGACGCAAGCTGCACAGTGACGCGAGCCTACCAGACGCGCTAAATGCCTTTTATGCTCGCTTCGAGGCAAGCAACACAGAAGCATACACGAGAGCACCAGCTGTTCTGGATGACTGTGTGATAACGCTCTCGATAGCCGATGTGAACAAAACCTTTAAACAGGTCAACATTCACAAACCCACTGGGCCAGACGGATTACCAGGACATGTACTCAAAGCATGCGCGGACCAACTGTCAAGTGTCTTCACTGACATTTTCAACCTCTCCCTGACCGAGTCTGTAATACCTACATGTTTCAAGCAGACCACCATAGTCCCTCTGCCCAAGGAAGCGAAGGTAACCTGCCTAAATGATTACGGTAGCCATGAAGTGCTTTGAAAGGCTGGTCATGGCACACATCAACAGCATCCTCCCAGACACCCTAGACCCATTCCAATTCGCATACTGCTCCGACAGATCCACAGATGACGCAATGTCAATCGCACTCCACACCGCCCTTTCTTTCCTGGACAAAAGGAACACCTATGTGAGAATGCTGTTCATCGACTACAGCTCAGTGTTCAACACCATAGTGCCCACAAAGCTCGTCACTAAGCTAATGACTCTGGGACTAAACACCTCCCTCTGCAACTGGATCCTGGACTTCCTGGCGGGCCGCCCCCAGGTGGTAAGATTAGGCAACAACACGTTCGCCACGCTGATCCTTAATACTGGGGCCCCTCAGGGGTGTGTACTTAGTCCCCTCCTGTATTCTCTGTTCACCCACGACTGCGTGGCTAAACACGACTCCAACACCATCATTAAGTTTGCTGACGACACAACAGTGGTAGGCCTGATCACCGTCAACGATGAGACGGCCTATAGGGAGGAGGTTAGAGAACTGGCAGTGTGGTGCCAGGACAACAACCTCTCCCTCAATGTGAGCAAGACAAAGGAGCTAATCTTGGACTAACAACGACGGGGCTGTAGTGGAGCGGGTCGAGAGTTTCATGTTCCTTGGTGTCCACATCACCAACAAACTATCATGGTCCAAACATACCAAGACAGTCGTGAAGAGGGCACAACAAAACCTTTTCCCCATCAGGAGACTGAAAAGATTTGGCATGGGTCCCCAGATCCTCAAAAGGTTCTACAGCTGCACCATCGAGAGCATCCTGGCCGGTTGCATCACCACCTGGTATGGCAACTGCTCGGCATCTGACCGTAAGGCGCTACAGAGGGTAGTGCGAACGGCCCAGTACCTCGACTGGGGCAAAGCTTCCTGCCATCCAGGACCTATATAATAGGCGGTGTCAGAGGAAAGCCAAGAAAATTGTCAGAGACTCCAGTCACCCAAGTTATAGACTGTTTTCTCTGCTACCCCACGGAAAGCGGGACCGGAGCGCCAAGTGTAGGACCAAATGGCTCCTCAACAGCTTCTACCCCCAAGCCATTAGACTGTTGAACAATTCATAAAAATCCGGACAATTTACATTGACATATCTCCCCTCTTGTCCACTGCTGCTACTCGCTGTTTGTTTGTTCCCTATGTATAGTCACTTCGCCAGCACCTTTTTGTTTTTTATTTTTTTCACCTTTATTTAACCAACAAGTTCTCATTTACAATATTACTGCACGGTTGGAACTAGAAGCCCAATCATTTCGCTATACTCGCATTAACATCTGCTAACCATGTGTATGTGACCAATAACATTTGATTTGATTGGAGTTTACTTCATTGGCCTGCACAGGCCCCAGACCTCAACCCAATAGAGCATCTTTGGAATGAGATGGAACGGGCTGTTAGCAGCATGAATGTACCGCCGTCCAATCTGCAGCAACTGCAATGCCATCGCGTCAGTATGGACCAACATCCCTGTGAAATGTTTCTAACAACTTGTAGAACACGCAAAGAATTCAGGCTGTTCTGGAGGTGACTCGGTTCTAAATGGGTGTACCTAATAAACTGGCTGGTGAGTCTATGTGATCATATACAAATGTAAGACTATAGTTTGTTAACAAAAAATGTGTGGAGTGGTTGAAAAATGAGTTTTAATGACTCCAACCTAAGTGTATGTAAACTTCTGACTTCAACTGTACATTAACACAAAAAAGACACAGGGAGGAGCGCTGGAGGAGCCTAATGGTTGAAAGTGAACCATGGCCCGATAACATTCTGCCTTGCTGCCATTCCTCTGCTGTCAGCTAAACTAACTAGTAATATTAGTGAGCCCTAACCCTATAGACAGACCTAATTGTGTGTGCATAAAGGAGACATAAAATGACCAGAGATAAGATGGCTGTTGAGGAGTCAATGGCAGACCAGCTAGAACTGGATATGATGTGACAGAGCTTATTGTTTATTTGCTTTTCCACACATACAGTATTGAACCAAAATGGTGTGTTGATATATTTTAATAATAATAATAATACATTTAAGTTGTATAGCGCTTTTCATTACAGTTATCTCAAAGCTTTACTGGGAGGAAAAATAAAACGTGTATATATAATAAAAACAAAATACATTTAGAATCAAGGAAGGTACAATAGCAATAGTGGGATAAGTGCTAAATACGTTTTAGACTGAGACTAGGACTATGAAAAAAGACCATCTGTAGAGGTGGGTTTTAACCCCCTCTTAGTAACATAATAAGAAACTCCCCATCAAAATCCGTCAGTATAAACTAGAGATATCAGTAAATCCACCTCATCCACATTGGCGGTGAAAGGTAGCAGAGCTAGAGCGGTGTTTGTCAGACCGTCCCGAAAATCGTTCTTCTCGCGGAAACGTCTGTAGCGTCCAATCCGTTTGGCCTACCAACTATTATGACCACTCTATGGTCATAATAGGGGAGACTCTCACGAACACGATGGTGTTCTCCGTTTTTGTTCTATGACCCTCACAAGTGTCAGGGGACTCGTCTGAAGTCGGTACCGTCGATGTGCCAACTTGTGTTTTGTAGCATCCGAACTGTTTGGGCTACAAACTAATGTGAAGCCCACTGTGGAAAGGGAAGATTCTCACAAACACTATGGTGTTCTCCGTTTTGCTCTATGTCCCCCACAAGTGTCATGGGATTCGTCTAGAGTACCGGATTGGGGATACATTTTAAAAAATCTCTCTCTCTCTCTCTCTCTCTCTCTCTCTCTCTCTCTCTCTCTCTCTCTCTCTCTCTCTCTCTCTCTCTCTCTCTCTCTCTATATATATATATATATATATATTTCCTGAGCTTTCTTATATCTCCTAGATATAGGACAGACAGTCTTTTTTCCCATTTCTGAACCTGTTATTCAATGTGTTTCTATGGGCTTTAGTAGTAAAGGCCAACATCAATATTTAATCAAATAATTTTTTTTAGGGGTCCTACAATTCAAAATCAAATAGCTAAATGATCCATGGTATGACCATCATAAAACATTTCCAAATGTCAGCTTAGAACCCCCCTCCCCTCAATGGCTCAGACTCTTATAAGGCCCATTTTAAAAGTTCTGAGTGATGGAGCAGCTCTCAGGCGGTCAGGGAGAGCATTCCATAGGTGAGGAGCAAGGGAGCAGCAGGCTCGGTCCCCCATAGTTCGGAGACGTGTCTTGGGGATTTGAAGCAGTAGGGAATGGCTGGAGTGGAGAATGCGAGGTAAAGATAAAGTTCAGTACATCATCAAAGTGATATGATTCCAAAACAGGGTAGATTTGATGGAGACAAATCACATATTGAACCATTGACTCTGTGAGTCACCATATTCTCTACCTACATTCAATGAAAATGTGGGGCAGAATATAACCAATCACAGGCCTTCAAACAGAGCACCTCCCTGAACATTCCATCTGTGCTATCCTTGAAATGTTATTGTGTGCTCTCCCTCCCTCATCTCTGTTACAGAGAGCGAGAGAGAGAAGGACCTGACATGACACCGGACCTGATCTCCCCAAGCCATGTTTTTGGATTCGTATAAAAAGAAACAGAATCTCAACGGCGCCTCGTCTCTGATAGTAGGCAGTCTTTGTCGGGGAGCCAGTATCCTCCATGTTGGCTTAGACTGAGAAAATAATCAGAGTCCTCTTTGAACCCACCTCTCAAGGATGCACATTGGTGGGAAAGGCACCTTTTAACAGTTAGAAATGTAAATTCAGCCAGGAGATACAGTTGAAGTCGGAAGTTTACATATACTTAGGTTGGAGTCATTAAAACTCGTTTTTCAACCACTCCACACATTTCTTGTTAACAAACTCCACACATACTTTGTGCATGACACAAGTAATTTTTCCAACAATTGTTTACAGACAGATTATTTCACTTATAATTCACTGTATCACAATTCCAGTGGGTCAGAATTTTACATACACTAAGTTGACTGTGCCTTTAAACAGCTTGGAAAATTCCAGAAAATGATGTCATGGCTTTAGAAGCTTCTGATCGGCTAATAAACATAATTTGAGTCAATTGGAGGTGTACCTGTGGATGTATTTCAAGGCCATACCTTCAAACTCAGTGCCTCTTTGCTTGACATCATGGGAAAATCAAAAGAAATCAGTCAAGACCTCAGAAAACAAATTGTAGACCTCCACAAGTCTAGTTCCTCGTTGGGAGCAATTTCCAAACGTCTGAAGGTACCTCGTTCATCTGCACAAACAATAGTACGCAAGTATAAACACCATGGGACCACGCAGCCATCATACCGCTCAGGAAGGAGATGCGTTCTGTCTCCTAGAGATGAACGTACTTTGGTGCAAAAAGTGCAAATCAATCCCAGAACAACAGCAAAGGACCTTGTGAAGATGCTGGAGGAAACAGGTACAAAATAATCTATATCCACAGTAAAACGAGTCCTATTACGACATAACCTGAAAGGCCACTCAGCAAGGAAGAAGCCACTGCTCCAAAACCACCATAAAAAAAGCCAAACAATGGTTTGCAACTGCACATGGGGACAACGATCGTACTTTTAGGAGAAATATCCTCTGGTCTGATGAAACAAAAATAGAACTGTTTGGCCATAATGACCATCTTTATGGTTTGGAGGAAAAAGGGGGACGCTTGCAAGCCGAAGAACACCATCCCAACCTTGAAGCACTATTTCACAAAATAGATGGCATCATGAGGAGAGAAAATTATGTGGATATATTGAAGCAACATCAAGACATCAGTCAGGGAGTTAAAGCTTGGTCGCAAATGGGTCTTCCAAATGGACAATGACCCCAAACATACTTCCAAAATTGTCGCAAAATTACTTAAGAACAACAAAGTCAGGGTAAGCCCTGACCTCAATCCTATAGAAAATTTGTGGGCAAGGAGCAAGGCCTACAAACCTGACACCAGCTCTGTCAGGAAGACTGGGCCAAAATTCACCCAACTTATTGTGGGAAGCTTGTGGAAGTCTACCCGAAACGTTTGACCCAAGTTAAACAATTTAAAGGCAATGCTACCAAATAATAATTGTGTGTATGTAAACTTCTGACCCACTGGGAATGTGATGAAAGAAATAAAAACTGAAATAAATCATTCTCTCTACTATTATTCTGACATTTCACATTCTTAAAATAAAGTGGTGATCCTAACTGACCTAAAACAGGGAATTTTTACTAGGATTAAATGTCAGGAATTGTGAAAAACTGAGTTTAAATGTATTTGGCTAAGGTGTATGTAAACTTCTGACTTCAACTGTAGCAGTAGGAAGCTCTCCTCTCCGTCCTGGCTTGTGTTGTCTCAGGCTTTGTCTTTGTTGCACCCCACTGGGTGAGTGATGTTTAGAAGAATCATGGTGTCCCTGTGAAACTGTGCGTTCCTCTGTGAGACTCTGTGAGAATGGTGCGTTGGATAGCCAGAGCAGTGTGAAGATTAAGTGCTCTGAGAGTTTTGTGAAGCAGGGCGCCTCTAATGAAAACACACACGGGGATGGAGCGTCTGTACACAAACCCACTCTGCGTCCCCCTGCGCGTATCATAACTGCATGCAGATGACCTCACTGACCCTGACGCCTCTGTGTCAACACTACCCTCACGCTTGCACACACACACTATCCTCCCCCTGAGACACACAATCATACACACATACAGGAAGGATCGCACCTACAGTACCAGTCAAAAGTTTGGACACACCTACTCATTCAAGGGTTTTTTCTTTATTTGACTATTTTCTACATTGTAGAATAATAGTGAAGGCATCAAAACTATGAAATAACCCATATGGAATCATGTAGTAAGCAAAAAAAAAGTGTTAAACATTTTATATTTGAGATTCTTCAAAGTAGCCACACTTTGCCTTGATGACAGATTTGCACACTGGGATGAATTTCAATTAACAGGTGTGCCTTGTTAAAAGTTAATTTGCGAAATTTCTTTCCTTCTTAATGCATTTGAGCCAATCAGTTGTGTTGTGACAAGGAAGGGGTGGTATACAGAAGATAGCCCTATTTGGTAAAAGACCAAGTCGATGTTATGGCAACAACAGCTCAAATAAGCAAAGAGAAACGACAGTACATCATTACTTTAAGACATGAAGGTCAGTCAATCCGTAAAATTTCAAGAACTTTTAAAGTTTCTTCAGGTACAGTCGCAAAAACTGGCTCTCATGAGGACCGCCACAGGAGAAGAAGACCCAGAGTTACCTCTGCTGCAGAGGATAAGTTCATTAGAGTTAACTGCACCTCAGATTGCAGCCCAAATAAATTCTTCACAGAGTTCAAATAACAGACTGCGTGAATCAGGTCTTCATGGTCAAATTGCTGCAAAGAAACCACTACTAAAGGATGCCAATAATAAGAAGAGACTTGCTTGGGCCAAGAAACACGAGCAATGGACATTTGACTGGTGGAAATTTGTCCTTTGGTCTGATAAGTCCAAATTTGAAATATTTGGTTCCAACCGCCGTGTCTTTGTGAGACGTAGAGTAGGTGAACGGATGATCTCCGCATGTGTGGTTCCCACCATGACGCATGGAGGAGGAGGTGTGATGGTGTGGGGGTGCTTTGCTGGTGACACTGTCTGTGATTTACTTAGAATTCAAGGCTACCACAGCATTCTGCAGCGATTTGCCATCCCATCTGGTTTGCGCTTAGTGGGACTATCATTTTTTTTTCAACAGGACAATGACCCAAAACACATGATGACTTGGCCTCCACAATCACCGGACCTAAACCCAATTGAGATGGTTTGGGATGAGTTGGATCGCAGAGTGAAGGAAAAGCAGCCAACAAGTGCTCAGCATTTGTGGAAACTCCTTCAAGACTGTTGGGAAAGCATTCCAGGTGATGCTGGTTGAGAGAATGCCAAGATTGTGCAAAGCTGTCATCAAGGCATAGGGTGGCTACTTTGAAGAATATAAAATATAAAATATATTTTGATTTGTTGAACACTTTTTTGGTTACTACCTGATTCCTTATGTGTGATGATGTCTTCACTGTTATTCTACAATGTGGAAAATAGTACAAATAAAGAAAAACCCTTGAATGAGTAGGTGTGTCCAAACTTTTGACTGGTACTATACCATACTAACAACCACATGCTGCACATGTGTGCGCACACACACACAAACACACACACACACACAAACAAAAACACACATTTGGCCTTACATGTCACCAACTGCCACTGAAAAGCTCACACAGCCTGTATGCAGATATACACATGTACAAATCTTGATATACTCAATCTTAAAGAGGTTAACTGAACATAAAACAGCTTTTCCGTCCATATGTTAAAGGGATACTTTAGGGTTTGGCAATGAAGCTCTTTATCTACTTCCCCAGAGTCCGATTAACTCATGGATACCATTTTTATGTCTCTGCATCCAGTACAAAGGAAGGAAGAGGACGTTTGCGCTGGTTAGCAACTTCCTTTGATCTGCACGCAGAGATATAAATATGGTATCCATTAATTCATCTGATTCTGGGGAAGTAGAGAAAGGGCTTCATTGTCAAAATCCTAAAGTGTCCCTTTAACCTTATGTATACACCGACCAAAGATATAATCGCAACATGCAACAATTTCAACAATTTTACTGAGTTACAGTTCATATAAGGAAATCAGTCAATTTAAATAAATGAATTAGGCCCTAATCTATGGATTTCACATGACTGGGCAGGGGCACAGCCATGGGTGGGCCTGGGAGGCCATAGACCCAACCACTTGGGAGCCAGGCCCATCCACTGGGGAGCCAGGCCCAGCCAATCAGAATGAGTTTTTCCCCACAAAAGGGCTTTATTACAGACAGAAATACTCCTCAGTTTCATCAGCTCAGACGATCCCCCAGGTGAAGAAGCCAGATGTGGAGGTCCTGGGCTGGCGTGGTTACATGTGGTCTGCGGTTGTGATGCCAGTTGGATGTACTGCCAAATTCTCTAAAACGACATTGGAGGAGGATTGTGGTAGAGAAATTAACATTCAATTCTCTGGCAACAGCTATGTTGGACATCCCTGCAGTCAGCATGCCAATCCTTCAAAACTTGAGGCATCTGTGGCAATGTATTGTGTGACAAAACTGCACTTTTTAGAGTGGCCTTTTATTGCCCCCAGCACAAGGTGCACCTGTGTTATGATCATGCTGTTTAATCAGTTTATTGATATGACACACCTGTCAGGTGGATGGATTATCTTGGCGAAGGAGAAATGCTCACTAACAGGGTTGTAAACAAATTTGTGCACAGAATATGAGAGAAATAAGCTTGTTGTGCCTATGGACAATTTCTAAAATCTTTTATTTCAGCTCATGAAACATGGGACCAACCCTTTACATGTTGCGTTTATATTTTTGTTCAATATAGATACTGCGTCTTGGTCCTATGGAAACCCTAACATACTTGTCCTTTAAGGTCATGGCTGTTAGTAGTTTCCATGGTGATAGGTTTTATGTTGAGATAATCAGGTGAAAGTGGTTTCTATTCTAAGGCATTGTTTACGCCATTGTCTCCCATGGGGGGGGATCAATCTGTCTCAGTCTGATCAATAGCACAGACGTGAACACACACACAGCGTCCTCCTGCGAACTAACTCACTGTCACTGCTATAGGACAAGAGCATTGACAAGAAACAAAGACAAACCAGCAGAGACACTCACAAACACTCTCTGACATAAGGAGTTTGACTGTATTGTGTCTCTTTGGCTTCATCGTCTTACTTGCTTTGGCAATTTGAGAACTATTTCCAAAGCAGAAGATCACAGTCAACCCTGAATAACTCCTTGAGTCTTTCTTCAGTTCATGTTGTGTTACGTTGGCACACAGTACAATGTGACTTAATCTCCAGTCTAAATGTGACCGGTGATGTTACGCACGTATGGTTGGTAGAACAAAAACAGTCTGGCCAGGGAAGGCGATAGGGCTGTCGCGTGACCGCCGTAAATGCGGCTGACAATGCACTGAGGTCTCAGGTGGCATGGGAAAAGCAGGTGAAGGAGAGGAGGGCTGGCAGAGTAGAAAGAAGCAAGTAGGTGAGAAACACAATCCTTTGTTTTTAGTTCTCCAGTCTGGCAGCAACCCTTTGCTGTTCTGGTGCTAGCCTACAGTAGACGAGGGCGTAAGGACAAAGAGGCTTTGTTGACTGTAGAGCTAGAAGAGGTTACTGTCATTACTGTAGGCAGCGGCACCGCGACTAAAAGTACAATAACAAAAGACGTAGGAGGGAGAGAAAGGGGGAGGGATGTCCCCTAAAAAAAAGTCGGCCAGCACAGAAAAGAATGAGTTGTTAAGAATTTTACCAATCTTGCCAATCTTGCCAATCTTGCACGGTAGCCTACAATTGTCTCAAGTTAATAATATCGTATGAGAGAACAATCTTTTTTCACCCTTTTTTCCCCACTCTTTTATTTTTTCCCCCACATTGTAACAATACTGTCAATGTCAGAATGAAACGAGCGAGAGAGTGGCGAGCGAGAGTGTGTGTCAAAAGAGAGACGGGAAGAGAGAGAGGGAGAGAGAGAGCATGAGCGAGAGCGAGAGAGAGAGAGAGCATGAATAGAGGCTGTTGACTAAGGGCTTGACGAAGCCTTCCTGTTTCAGATGACCCAATATGCAGAGTCACTGTTACACTGGAATAATTGAATCAGCCTTAGTATGAAGATTTAGGCAGATTCAGAGATACAGGAGTACTACTAGTGATATTCAAAATACACTGCAATACACTGATACCTGAAATATTCTAATACAGCATTAACAAGTGTTACTTGTATAATGGGGGCTAAACTAAAATGTATCTCCTGAGTAACGCCATCTGATGCTCATAATTCAATTCAAGGGTCATCTCTCTCAAAACCGCTGATTAATGGTTAGGAAGGGAATTCTTGTCAATCATGAGTCATCATGAGTACAGGAGAATGCCACCGACCAATGGGCAGGAACTTGAGAACGTTAGAACCAGGAGAACAATGTTAGTTTGTAATAGAAAGCCTTTAAAAATATATATTGATATCATTTTATGTATCAATAATGGTATTATTATATCAATAATTCCCCATAGGATTCAATGGAGAACAATTTTTGATATCGATAATACAATTTGTGATAATAAATCATTTGCATTTTCTTTATAAAGAATCTATGTAAATATATATAATTATCGATATAAAAAGCATTTTTTTAATATCAATAATAAAACATGTATATGAATAACTTATTAGCATATATTTTGCATTATTAAGACTTAAACCAATCAGCTTCTAGTGCCTTGAATGTCAATGAAGAGGAGGGTGGAGAGAGCACTGAGAGACAGTCTTCACATTTTGTTGCCTTAAAACTAAATCTAAAAATGTATTAAATTACATTTTTTTCCTACCGATGTACACAACCTACTCCACATTTCTAAAGGGAAAACAAAATCATAGGACATTTCCAAATTAATAAAAAATTAAAAAACAAAGATGTCTTGATTGCTTACTGTATGTCTTCAAACCCCATAGTTCAGAAGTGGTACCACAGGTCCCAGAGTGGTTCTGGTAACCTAACCAGGTAAAACTACAGACCTTATACGGTATGACATGATTCATCTGTTGTAAAAAGTTTTAATATGGGCTATGGGACCAGAGTTTTTCTAATCAGGCCACATGGTTTTTAAAAAACTCCCGGAGGAAAACCATATCAAACTGCAGCAAACTTGTACTTGATCATATGAATTATATGTTAAAGAAGGCCTAGGAGGGTTTCCTATACACAGAGAAAGCAACATGATTGGACAATACAACTCACAGGGCTGAGCTTGCTTTATGCCCTATGCAACTGTAGGCCTAATAAAAAAATTACTCAGTCTATGTCAGCTGTTGTGCTTATTGATTCATTCCAGTTAATAATTCTGGATTGAAAAAGTCTAGGTAACCTAGTTAGCCCAAATTTGAATATAAACCACATTTTATCCCATTCACATTTTCTCACAAAACAAATGCGCTATAAATTCCCAATGTTACCGCTTTGTTTACCCCGACCAGAGGGACATGGCGCATATTAGGCTAGATTATGCAGCCGCTGTTGTTAGTAGCCTACAGTTTATCAGTCCAAAAAGTTGTCTCGTTTCCATGCACTACAGCATCCCAGCAAACGGGATGACCTGAGGACATTCAGTGACTTTCCCATTATGTCCCTTAAGGGTTTTGGCCCGATGTTATTCCACTGAATAAGAAAGTTGCATTATGGTCCCAAGGGAACGTTCTCTGGGTGACCTTTGTCTAGTTCCCTGTACGTTCCCAGGACATCATTGAGGACCATGTCAGGACCTTTTTATGACGTTCTCAGGACTTTCATTTTACTAGTCCTTAGGACGTCACATGATCGTCCCAAGGTAATGTTCTCTGGGTGACCTTTTTACAGTACCTGTTTTGTCCCATTTTTTAGGACCTTCTTGGGACGTTGTGTCATGGTCCCTTGAACGTTCTTGGGACGTTGTGTCATGGTCCCCTGAACGTTCTTGGGACGTTGTGTCATGGTCCCCTGAACGTTCTTGGGATGTTGTGTCATGGTCCCTTGGAGGTTTTTGCCATGTGATGGTCCCAGGTGTCCCAAACCATTATAAGTAAAGTAATGAAATGGCATGGGGGGTTTTTAAGGTAAGTGGTACGCTGTTCAGCTAAAATAGTCATTCAGTCTTTAACAACATGATCACTTTTGATATGTTCACCTAGTAGTGACTTCTCAATATGACCCCCACCAGGGATTTGAACTCACAATCTCAGGATTTGGGGGGGTATGCTGATCTTTCTGCTGGGCCACAAAGTCTGTAGAAGTGTGTGTCACATTCATTACCTATAATACATCCATGCACTTAGCAAAAGAGCGCAAACTGCCCTCCTATTTTAGTTATTAGTTAATCTGACGATTCTCTCATTGATTTCATTTACTTATTTAAGCAGTTTGAGTGCGTTTTCAGTGTAGTTGTCTAATGTTGCCGGGGCATATTTTTCTGTTTTAATGCTACTCCTGAATCACTATAATACGTATAATAGTTTTTCTTCAGTGCATTTTTAACAGAGCTGAGGTTTACTTTGAAGTGCAAAGTGTAGAACTTCGCCTACAGGTAAAAATCAGTCATTGGTACAGACTTGGCGGCGTAGCAGAAAGGTTGGAATGCTGTCAATCAAGAGGTTGTGAGTTCCAATTCCAGCATGTGTGAGGATATGTTAAGTAATAATTAGTCACATACTGTTTGTAATGTGAAAACACTATATGGTAAAAGCACTGTTTGCGGGTGTCCCTAGCATTGCCAAAGATGAAGAGCTGTGACTGGATCAGTGGTTAACCATTCAGGGACAAGGGGTAATGTGTAATGAAACTAGGGGGTATGTGCCCTGGGTAAAATGCTGTTTTTAGGGGGAGGAGGGGACGTTTCTTTGCGACCATCAGGTGACTTCCCCAGGACAAACCGTGAACTCGACAAAAAACCTCCTAGGGGACCATGACACAACGTCCCAAGAACATCCTAAAAACGTCCTCGTGGACGTCCCCGGAACCAACCGGGAACTAGACAAAACCTCCTAGGGGACCATGACACAATGACTTTAGGTGACCGTTTTGTGATGTCCTAAGGATTCATTATTGTTTGCAGGGGTGTCAGATTGATCATTTTTAGGTGTACAGGCTGCTACATTTACAGTGCCTTCGAAAAGCATGCACACCCCTTGGCTTGTTCCACATTTTGTTGTGTTACAGCCTGACTTTAAAATGGATTCAATTGAGATGTTTTTTGTCACTGATATACACACAATACCCCATAATGTCAAAGTGGATGGGCAAATGTTGCACAATCCAGGTGTCGAGACACAGGTGTAGAGACTTACCCAGAAAGACTCACAGCTGTAATCGCTGCCAAAGGTGATTCTAACATGTATTGACTCAGGTGGTTGAATACTTATCTAATCAAGATATATTAGTGTTTTTATTTTTTTATTTCTTTTCAAATGTTTACATTTTTCTTCCACTTTGACATGTAGATCGTTGACCAAAAAAATGACAATTAAATTCATTTTAATCGCACTTTGTAACACAACAAAATGTGGAAAAAGTCAAGGGCTGGGAATACTTTCTGAAGGCGCTGCAAGTAAGAGCTTTTGTTTGTGTCTGGAGTGAAATGTTATCACGCTGGCTAAGTAAATACCGGACGAAAGTGGATATCGTGCCTTCAGCTTTGTGCGCGACCCGAGATTTCCGTGAATCTGATTGGTCAAGACATCCACAGAGCCTGCAGTAGCACTCCTATGTGAAGGACAGAGAAATTGTGCGCAAGTTGACAAAACATGAGGCGAATCGCAACATCAAAAAAAATGCACTTTGCCCTCTTTTTAACCCTTTGTGTTGATATATTTTATTTAACTAAGTCAGAGGTGGTGTGGCGCTGCCACACCTGACTGAAAAGTGCTGGGCAAATGCCACACATTTTTCAGCAGCCTTGTCATAGTTAATATTTGGTGGAACCATTATTGGCAGCCATTACAGGTGTGAATCATTTTGAATAAGATGAGTATTGTGGTGACAGCATCATGTTCTGGTTATGCCTGTTACTGGCAGGAGCTGGGGAGTATGTTAGGATCAAAGTTAATAGGAATAGAGCAAAGGACAGGTAAAAAGTTAGAGGAAAATCTGCCATAGTCTTCTGAAAACCTAAACCTGCAATTTAGTTTTCTTTTTTCAGCAGAATAATTACAAATAATTACTGACCTAACTCTGCTTGAAAATCAGTGACAAGCGTTGAATATTGTTGTCCATCAATGAGTACGGTTACAGACCCACTCCACAGCACTCTTAATGCAACATAGGAGCAGCTTCAGTAGCAGGTTCATTCTACCCAGATGTTCCACAGAGAGGTTTAGACGGTCATTTTTACCCTCAGCCATGAGGCTTTTTAATGTGTAATTGATTAACTATTTTATGAGGTCTTTCTATTGGAAAATGTTGTTGCCTGTTTTCACCCAGTGTAGGATAGAAAACAGCACTTGAATCCGACTATTACTATGGTGCATGTGCCTTCGTGTCTTAATGTGCATTGTTTGTTATCATGTGTTGGTTGTTGTTACGTGTCCCGTTATTGTAAGTCATTGATGATTCATGCTGTGATAAAACAATTTCCCAAATTGGGATTCATAAAGTAATACTCTACTCTGCTCTCTACTCATGCTGCTAGCCCATAAACGTAATGGAACTTTATGAAACCTGTTTAACTATCAAGGCACAAAGCGAGACCCAAATGCAGACACAGGAGGCAGATGGTTGGAATCTTACAATGTTTATTAATCCAAAGGGGTAGGCAAGAGAATGGTCGTGGACAGGCAAAAAGGTCAAAACTAGTCCAGGAAGTCCAGGAAGTACAGAATGTCAGACAGGCTCGTGGTCAAGGCAGGCAGAATGGTCAGGCAGGAGGGTACAAAGTCCAGAAACAGGCAAGGGTCAAAACCAGACTAGAAAAAGGAGAATGCAAAAAGCAGGAGAAAGGGAAAAATGCTGGTTGACCTCGAAACATACAAGACAAACTGGCACAGAGAGACAGGAAACACAGGGATAAATACACTGGGGAAAATAAGCGACACCTGGAGGGGGTGGAGACAATCACAAGGACAGGTGAGACAGATCAGGGCATGACATTAACGTCCCATCCAAAAGACAGCAATGTCCCCAATCACTGCCCTGGGGCATTCAGATATTTTTTGGGACCAGAGGAAAGAGTGCCTCCTACTGGCCCTCCAACACCATTTCCAGCAGCATCTGGTCTCCCATCCAGGGACTGACCAGGACCAACCCTGTTTAGCTTCAGAGGCATGCCAGCAGTAGGATGCAGGGTGTCTACAAAAACAAAAAAATCCAGAGTGGACTTTTTTAGGAAGCTTAGATCTTTTAATATGTGTGACAAAATGCTTCGTATGTTCTATGGCAGTGTCGTGGCAAGTGTAGTGACCTATGCCATTGTGTGCCGGGAAGGGAACTTAGCTAAGGAAGACTTAAACAAGCTTGACAAGGTCATTAACAAAGACAGTGCTACAATTGGCTGCACCCTGGATTCAACTCAGGACATTGTCATAAAAAGGCTGCAAGTAAAAACACACATGATCATGGACAATGACAGACCCCCTCCACAGCACTCTAATGCAGCACATGAGCAGCTGTGCTGCATGTGCCTTCGTGTCTTAATGTGCATTGTTTTGTTATCATGTGTTTGTCGTTGTTATGTGTCCTGTCATTGTAAGTCATTGATGATGCGTGCTGTGATAAAACAATTTCCCAATGTCACGGCTGTTGAAAGATGAGGACCAAGGTGCAGCGTGTTGAGCGTACATTTTCTTTATTAACTCAAAATGACGCCAAACAAAACACTACAAAACCGTGAAGCTCAAAGGCTATGTGCCCTAAACAAAGTCAACTTCCCACAAACACAGTTGGGAAAAAAAGGCTACCTAAGTATGGTTCCCAATCAGAGACAACGATAGACAGCTGTCCCTGATTGAGAACCATACCCGGCCAAAACATAGAAATAGAAAATCATAGAAACACAAAACATAGAATGCCCACCCCAACTCACGCCCTGACCAAACCAAAATAGAGACATAAAAAGGATCTCTAAGGTCAGTGCGTGACACCCAAATTGAGATTAATTAAGTAATACTCTACTCTCTACTCATGCTGCTAACCCATAAACGTCATGGAACTTTGTTATTTTATGTTATTGTTAAACTTGATATTATTACATATAAATTATACATTTGATGATGTTTAATTGAACTCGATATTGATCAAATTTAGGTAATTTATGAATACCATACATTCTATGCAAATTAATTTATGTAAGTAAAAAAAACAGCCATGTTGGTTGGATGCAGGCAGCAGCCAGGGCTAGTAATCTCTATCTGGCTTGGCGGGCGCCGGGGGCTGTCCCGCAGTCCATTCCCACATTACCCTGTTATTCTCCTAGCACAGAGATGTAAGGTACACCCTTAAACCCCGTCTGATCTTCTTTAGTCCGATGTGAACAGCACCAGAGGCCTCCTGAATTGACACATTTACACTCTGTAACCCGACTCCCTCACCCCTCACTCCTCCCCGTCTGTTTCTGCCCCAGCCTAACTGACCACTGACTCTGAAGTGGAAGAGAACATCCATACAAGATAATCTTTACAAAACATATCCAAATCAATAACACAGAAGAAGAGGCCTATTAGTAACTTAAACTGCAACGTCAAAGTCAGGGTTAGAGTTATGAAGGAATGCGGTGGTAGTAAACAAACAGGGCGAAATGCAGACCCAAAGCATTGTGCAAAGTGCAAAAAAAGTACAGTACATCTCATTATAATCTCACAATGTGATTTAATTTGAAACTTTTCTCCAACAATGTGCATTATGAGGAGGCAAATATTTAAGAAGAGTTTAGTAAACTGAGCAATACATACAGTCAGGAACAAAATGATTGGCACCCTTCATAAAGATGTGCAAAAAAGACTGTGTAAAATAAATACAAATACTGAGCTATATTGTATGAAAATTCTACTATTTCATACTAATACAATCGCCCAGAGAAAGATTTTGTTTAAAAAGTAATGGGTTTATTTGTAATAAAAATAAATAATAATTGCAACCTGGTCTCAGGGCATTTCATACTATTCTATAAGTAAATCCGAGACTCTCCATTTAGTATGATATGTTACATTTCATATGGCATGTATTCATTTGTTGATGTCCATCACCCATTTTGTATATGTTACAAATTACAATTCGTATTATATGTTATGAATTTGTAAAACATACAAAATGTTAAGAATTTGCAAAACGTATGATATGTTACAAATTCTTGCTAGGTGGCTAGGTGGCTAACGTTAGCTAGGCTAGGTGTTAGGGTTAAGGGTTAAGGTTAGGTTTAAGTTTAGGAGTTAGGTTAAAGGGTTATGTGAAGGGTTAGCTAAAAGGGTTATGGTTAGAGAAAGGGAAGGCTAACATGCTAAGTAGTTGGACAGTAGCTAAAAAGCAGTAAGTAGTTGAAAAGTTGCTAAAATGCTAAAGTTGTCAGTGATGAAAACTGAACCCGCACCCTAGACGTTTGCATTGTACGGCCACCCATCCAACCATCCTCCCTTTGTTTTTGCCTTAAGTAACCATCTGTCTTACGTAACCATACCAAACGTAACATACAGTATGATACTAAATGGAGTGTATGTACAGAAAAATGTTAAATGCTCTGAAACCAGGTTGAAGATAGGGTTCAAAATTATGGGCTTCCCTCTTTTCAATACTCCAGAACCCTCCCCTTGCTAGGATAATATCACTGAGCCTTTCTTTTAAATGTTTTGAGATTGAAGAACACATTGGGAGGGATCTTAGACCATTCCTCCATACAGAATATTTCCAGATCCTTGATATCCTTCGTTTGAGCTCATGAACTGCCCTCTTCAATTCAAACCACAGAGACTGAGATGGCAAAATGTTGATTTTGTGGTCAATGAACCATTCCTTTGTGGCTTTTCATGTGTGCTTGGGGTTATTATCTTCCTGGAAGATCCACTTCTGGCCAGGTTTCAGCCTCCTGGCAGAGGCAACCAGATTTTTGGCTAAAGTGTCCCGGTACTGGGTAAAGTTCACAATGCTGTCGACCTAAACAATGGCCCCAGGACAAGTAGAGGCAAAATATCCCCATCGAAGATCCACCACCATATTTTACAGTAGGTATGGGGTTCTTTTCTGTTCCGTATATACACTTTCTGTTTATACATCGTTCCTTCGAAGCCAAACCCACCACTGGTATGCGTGGACAAAGAGATGTATTTTCATGTCATCCAGCAACGCCTTGAGTTTGGCACTTGGATTGGAACCGGTGCTATGGTCAGATGAAAACTATTTTTTGCTCATCTTTATCAAGGGTGCCAATAATTGTGTAGATAGTCACCTTTTCATAACGCACATTGTTGAAGAAAATTACCAATTAAATATGCTGCCAGTTTACAATGAGTTTTAGATTGCACTACGAAAATGATGCCCTCTGTGAGACAACAAAAGCACACGAGCTGTAATGGCAGCCTTCCTCCTCTTCGTCTGAAGAGGAGGTGTAGCAGGGATCGGACCAAGACGCAGCGTATTCCGTGTTCAACATGATTTAATCAACAAGACGAAAACTGTGAACACTTACAACGATACAAAATAACAAATGTGGCAAACCGATACAGCCCTATCTGGTGCAGAGAAAACACAGAGACAGGAAACAACCACCCACAATCCCCAACACAAAACAAGCCACCTATATATGATTCCCAATCAGAGACAACACAAAACATCTGCCTCTGATTGAGAACCATATTAGGCCAAACATAGAAACAGACAAACTAGACACACAACATAGAATGCCCACCCAGCTCACGTCCTGACCAACACTAAAACAAGCACAACACACAAGAACTATGGTCAGAACGTGACACGAGCCATTGTCATCTACTTTCATTAGCAGCAGTTGGACACTTCCCTATGCATGGTCTCAGGGGAGACTTATCTGAACTAGATGATACGTATATTTACAGTTGGAGGTTTCCCCTCAGGTTAGATACAGTAGTGATCATCATCTAGGGACAACCTTTGAAACATCTGGCAGCGATTGCAGCCTCAAGTCTTCTTGGGTATGACGCTACAAGCTTGGCACACCTGTATTTGGGGAGTTTCTCCCATTCTTCTCTGCAGATCCTCTCAAACTCTGTCAGATTGGATGGAGAGCGTCGCTGCACAGCTATTTTCAGGTCTCTCCAGAGATGTTTGATTGGGTTCAAGTCCGGGCTCTGGCTGGGCCACTCAAAGACATTCAAAGACTTGTCCGGAAGCCACTCCTGCATTGTCTTGGCTGTGCGCTTAGAGTCGGTCGTTGTCCTGTTGGAAGGTGATATTTTGTCCCAGTCTGAGCTTTGGAGCAGGTTTTCATCAAGGATCTCTCTGTACTTTACTATGTTCATCTTTCCCTCGATCCTGACTAGTCTCCCAGTCCCCGCCGCTGAAAAACATCCCCACAGCATGATGCTGCCACCATCATGCTTCGCCGTAGGGATGGTGCCAGGTTTCCTCCAGACGTGACGCTTGGTATTCAGGCCAAAGAGTTCAATCTTGGTTTCATCAGACCAGAAAATCTTGTTTCTCATGGCCTGAGAGTCTTTTAGGTGACTTTTGGCAAACTCCAAGTGGGCTGTCATGGTCCTTTAACTGAGGAGGGGCTTCCGTCTTGAACACTCAACCATAAAGACCTGATTGGTGGAGTGTTGCAGAGATGGTTGTCCTTCTGGAAGGTTCTCCAATCTCCACAGAGGAACTCTGGAGCTCTGTCAGAGTTACCATCGGGTTCTTGGTCACCTCCCTGACACAGGACCTTCTCCTCCGATTGCTGAGTTTAGCCGGGCGGCCAGCTCTAGGAAGAGTATTGGTGTTTTCACACTTCTTCCATTTAAGAATGATGGAGGCCACTGTGTTCTTGGGGACCTTCAATGCTGCAGACATTTTTTGGTATTCTTCCCCAGATCTGTGCCTCAACACAATTGTGTCTCGGAGCTCTACGGACAATTCCTTTGACCTCATGGCTTGGTTTTTGCTCTGACATGCACTGTCAATGGTGGGACCTTATATAGACGGGTGTGTGCCTTTCAACATAATGTCCAATCAATTGAATTTACCACAGGTGGACTCCAGTCAAGTTGTAGAAACATCAAGGATGATCAACGGCAACAGGATGCACCTGAGCTCAATTTCGAGTCTCATAGCCCAAGGGTCTGAATACTTATGTAAAAAGGTAAAACACTTGCAAAAATTTTTTTAAACCTGTTTTCAATTTGTCACCGTACCTTCTCCGCTGTGCAATACGGTTTCTGAACTGGTCACAGGTGCACCTCAGCCACGCTTAAGGTACTAAACGATATCATAACCGCCATCGATAAAAGACAGTACTGTGCAGCTGTCTTCATCGACCTGGCCAAGGCTTTCGACTCTGTCAATCACCTCCTTTGGCTGCCTTTCCTTCCAGTTCTCTGCTGCCAATGACTGGAACAAATTGCAAAAATTGCTGAAGTTGGAGACTTATATCTCCCTCATTAACTTTAAACATCAGCTATCTGAGCAGCTTACCGATTGCTGCAGCTGTACACAGCCCATCTGTAAATAGCCCATCCAACTACCTACCTCATCCCGATATTGTTTTTATTTATTTATTTTTGCCCTTTTGCACACCAGTTTTTCTACTTGCACATCATCATCTGCACATCTAACACTCCAGTGTTATTTTGCTGAATTGTAATTACTTCGCTACTATGCCCTGTTTATTGCCTTGCCTCCTTACGCCATTTGCACACACTGTATATAGATTTTTATATTGTGTTATTGAATGTACTTTTGTTTATCCCACGTGTAACTCTGTGTTGTTGTTTTTTGTCACACTGCTTTGCTTTATCTTGGCCAGGTCACAGTTGTAAATGAGAACTTGTTCTCAACTGGCCTACCTGCTTAAATAAAGGTGGAATAAATAAAAATTGTAAATAAAAAATGATGGGGTATTGTGCGTAGATTGATGAGATTTTTTTTTATTTGATACATTTTAGAATAAGGCTTTAACGTAACATAATGTGGAAAAAGTCATGGGGTCTGAATACTTTCCGAATGCACTGTATATAAAAAGTATGTGGACACTCTTTCAAATTTGTGGATTCGGGTATTTCAGCCACACCCGTTGCTGACAGGTGTATAAAACCGGCCACACAACCATGCAATCTCCATAGACAAACATTGGCAGTAGAATGGCCTTACTGAAGAGCTCAGTGACTTTCACCGTGGCACGGTCATAGGATGCCAGCTTTCCAACAAGTAAGTTCGTGAAATTTGTGCTCTGCTAGAGTTGCCCCGGTCAACTGTAAGTGCTGTTATTGTGAAGTGGAAACGTCTAGGAGCAACAACGGCTCAATCACGAACTGTAAGGTCACAGAAGTTCACAGAACGGGACCGCTGTGTGCTGAAGCGCGTAGTGCATGTAAAACGTCTTTCCTCGGTTGCTGCACTCACTACCGAGTTCCGAGCTGCCTCTGGAAGCAACTGTTTGTCGGGAGCGTCATGAAATGTGTTTCCATGGCCTAGCAGCCGCGCACAAGCCTAAGATCCCCATGTGCAATGCCAAGCGTCGGCTGGAGTGGAGTAAAGCTTGCCGCCATTGGACTCTGGAGCAGTGGAAATGCGTTCTCTGGAGTGATGAATCACGCTTCACCATCTGGCAGTCCGATGGACGCATCTGGGTTTGGTGGATGCCAGGAGAACGCTACCTGCCCCAATGCATAGTGCCAACTGTAAAGTTTGGTGGAGGAGGAATAATGGTCTGGGGATGTTATTTAAATGGTTCGGGCTAAGCTCCTTAGTTTCAGTGAGGAGAAATCTTAACGCTACAGCATACAATGATGTTCTAGACGATTCTGTGCTTCCAACTTCGTGGCAACAGTTTGGGGAAGGCCCTTTCCTGTTTCAGCATGACAATGCCTGCATGCAAAAGGAAGCTGTTTTCCTCACCACACGTGTCCACATTTTAAAACACTTATGTTATCCTCCCTCCTACAACCCATTTTGTTTTCCCAACTTTAGCTTGATGAGGAGAAACGTGGTGACAGAGAATGTTTTGTAAATGTACCAGTGGGTAAAATATTCTTAGACTAGTTGCCAAACATAATGTCATGTATTTTGTGGGTTGGCACTTGCAGCCCTCCCCTGAAAAACTCTTAAACATAATTTTTGTGAAAATAACATGCCATCTCCCCAAAGGGTGGTAATGTTGTTCATTTCAAAGAACAATAACATCTTGGAGTTTTCCATTATTCCACAAAACGTCTACAACCCTCAGAGTTTTTTACTTCTCTGCATAATTATGCACGTAATGATGCATACCTCACATTGAGATACACTCTTTACACTGGCGATAAAACTGATGAAATTAAATCTCTCTTAACAATTCCCCTTCAACCTTTTCCTCTCTCAAAATCTCACGCCAAGATAAACTCTTTCCTCTGGCAAGAAAAATTTGATAAGGAAATCAAATATCACACATTCTCTCACCCACTCTCTATCTCTGTCACGCGGGACTAGGTGGGTGAAGGAATCAGACGCAGAGAGTTCCACTGGGGAAAAGTGCTTTTTACTTAGGCACACAAAATGATAAGCCCAACAATACAGGGCGCAGACAACAACGTGACAACCCAAAAACACAGGGTGCCAAGTAAATAGAAAATAAATCCACCTCTACCTAAAACACACACACATTTACATTTAGCAGACGCTCTTATCCAGAGCGACTTACAAATTGGAAAGTTCATACATATTCATCCTGGTCCCCCCGTGGGAAATGAACCCACAACCCTGGCGTTGCAAGCGCCATGCTCTACCAACTGAGCCACACGGGACACACGTAACATAAAGACAATCCCGCACAAAACAAGGGCGGGTCCACCTACTAAAAATAGGAAGCTCATTAAACCAAACAACAGAAACACAGGTGAAACTAATTAGACAAAACAAACAGACAAACGAAAAAGGGATCGGTGGCGGCTAGTAGGACGGTGACGACGACCGCCGAGCACCGCCCGAACAGGCAGGGGAGCCAACTTCGGCGGAAGTCGTGACAATCTCTCCTTTCTCACTTATTAAATCCCTCTTATTACCACTCTGTCCGTCTCGCACCCTCTTCTTCCCTCTATTCTGTCCACCGGACCTCCTCTCGCTCACGTAGGGTTGCAGTGAAGGTCAGGCCGTGTCTGATCTGCAGAGGCAGTTTGATTTGACATTCCCAGCATACATAGCAGTCAGGGGGGTCAGAGACACAAGCAGAACATTCATTCCAGCCTGTAGGCTCTCAGCTGGGGTCTTGTTCACAGGCGAGGCCTGGAGCCTCCACTCCCAGAGAGATATATATCCCCAGGAACTGCATCTGCCTGTGTAATGGATTACATCACCCTCATCCTGCATGACATCAGTGGCATAAGTAATCACTGAAGGTAACTTCCAGGTTGTTATGGTAGAGGAGAGTTTGTGCTCAATAACTTGACTGGCAGAATACAGGTTAAATGAATCAAACAAATGCAGTGCACAGATGTATAGGTTAGCACTGCAATGCACTGTAACGCTCGTCCTCCTCCTCGTCTGATGAGCAAGGATCGGACCAAGATGCAGCGTGGGTCGAATACATAATGATTTATTAACGAAAGACGAACACGAAGAACACTTGACAAAATACAAAATAACAAAACGACGTGAACAGACCTGTACTTGAGAACATAAAACAAGAACGCACGAACAGGAACGTACACACGAACGAACAAACGAAACAGTCCCGTGTGGCACAAACACTGACACAGGAACAAACACCCACCAAACACACGTGAAACCCAGGCTGCCTAAGTATGATTCTCAATCAGGGACAACGATTGACAGCTGCCTCTGATTGAGAATCATACCAGGTCGAACACAAAATCCCAACATAGAAAATCACACATAGATAAACCCACCCAACTCACGCCCTGACCAATTAAATAAATACAAGACAAAGGAAAACAGGTCAGGAACGTGACATGCACTTAACAATAACATGTGTTCTGTACCTGCAAGATGAGTTCATTTGAAAAAAAAGTATTTTTCCTATCCATTACATGTACCAGTTATGAGTGTAACATACTGGAGCTGAAGGCCTCATGATCCACACACATCATGGAACACTTTGGATCAGCAATGAGACCTCTCCCTATGATAGTTAACAGGTCATTTAGTTCACCAACACTCCACAACAGCACACTCAGCAGCTAGAGTCACTGTAAACATAAGCCAGGAGTTCAGGAGGGCCGCATAATCATTACATAAAGTGTAAGGACAGCTAGATGAATGGGAGTCAAAGGTTTGAGACATCTAGAAACAGCCAACCAGCCAGCTGGTCAGGAACACTATCTTCCCAGAGGAAGTCACAATGGAACACATGGGCCTGCCTACCTGCCCCGCCCTAGGCTCACAGCTAACCAGAGACAGGAGTCTTGTGATTGGCTGAGACAAACACGCCCGCCTCACCACGCCTCCCTCCCTCTCCACAGTCATATGATATGGCCTAGAGGACCTCTGCAGTCTTTTTCACATGCACATTCTCTCCTTGCTACCCATCTCTTTCCATTTCTATTATTCACATAAGAATTGAGCAAACATATACATTTGTATGAGACAGAAGTGTGTGTGTTTGTGTGTGTGTGTGTGTGTGTGTGTGTGTGTGTGTGTGTGTGTGTGTGTGTGTGTGTGTGTGTGTGTGTGTGTGTGTGTGTGTGTGTGTGTGTGTGTGTCGTGAGAAATGTGATAGTCTAAAGATATGTAAAGAATAAGAATGAGAGACAATTTCTCTCTCTCTCTCCAACCAACTTGTTAACTCCTTCTTCTTTGTCCATGTCTCTCTCCCTCTATGTTCTCATTGTCCAAAAAGAAAAAGCAAGAAAGCAGGAGGAGAAAGAGAGAGAGAGAGAGAGAGAGAGAGAGAGAGAGAGAGAGAGAGAGAGAGAGAGAGAGAGAGAGAGAGAGAGAGAGAGAGAGATTCCCCCAGATTACACAGATCCACAAAGAACAAATCCAATTTGGATAAACTCCCATATCTACTGGGTGGTAGTGTGCCAGCACAGCAGCAAGATTTGTGACCTGTTCTCACAAGAAAAGGGCAACCAAAACAAATCCAATTTGGATAAACTCCCATATCTACTGGGTGGTAGTGTGCCATCACAGCAGCAAGATTTGTGACCTGTTCTCACAAGAAAAGGGCAACCAGTGAAGAACAAACACCATTGTAAATACAACCCATATTTATGCTTATTTATTTTAACTTGTGTGCTTTAACCATTTGTACATTGTTACAACACTGTATATATATAATATGACATTTGTAATGTCTTTATTGTTTTGAAACTTCTGTATGTGTAATGTTTACTGTTAATTTGTATTGTTTGTTTCACTTTTGTGTATTGTCTACCTCACTTGCTTTGGCAATGTTAACACATGTTTCCCATGCCAATAAAGCCCCTTGAATTGAATTGAATTGAGAGAGAGAGAGACATCAAAAGGAACACACCAATTAGGATCTGGCTAAAAATACTTGAATCAGTTATAGAACCCATTGCCCTCTATGGTTGTGAGTTCTGGGGTCCACTCACCAACCACGAATTCACAAAATGGGACGAACACCAAATTGAGACTCTGCATGCAGAATTCTGCAAAAAAATCCTCCATGTACAACGTAAAACACCAAATAATGCACGCAGAGCAGAATTAGGCCGATACCCGCAAATGATCAAAATCCAGAAAAGAGCCATTAAATTCTATACCACCTAAAAGGAAGCGATTCACAAACCTTCCATAAAAAAGCCATCACCTACAGAGAGATGAACCTGGAGAAGAGTCCCCTAAACAAGCTGTTCCTGGGGCTCTGTTCACAAACACAAACAGACCCCACAGACCCCAGTACAGGAGCACAATTAGACCCAACCAAATCATGAGAAAACAAAACGATAATTTCTTGACACATTGGAAAGAATTCACAGAAAAACAGAGCAAACTAGAATGCTATTTGGCCCTAAACAGAGAGTACACAGTGGCAGAATACCTGACCACTGTGACTGACCCAAACTTAAGGAAAGCTTTGACTATGTACAGACTCAGTGAGCATAGCCTTGCTATTGAGAAAGGCCGCCGTAGGCAGACCTGGCTCTCAAGAGAAGACAGGCTATGTGCACACTGCACACAAAATTAGGTGGAAACTGAGCTGTACTTCCTAACCTGCCAAATGTATGATCATATTAGAGACACATATTTCCCTCAGATTACACAGATGCACAAAGAATTCAAAAACAAACCCAATTTTGAAAAACTCCCATATCTACAGGGTGAAATACCACAGTGTGCCATCACAGCAGCAATATTTGTGACCTGTTGCCCCAAGAAAAGGTCAAGCAGTGAAGAACAAACACCATTGTAAATACAACCCATATTTATGTTTATTTATTTTCCCTTTTGTACTTTAACCATTTGCACATCGTTACAACACCGTATATATACATAATAGGACATTATGACTTTTGGAACTTCTGCGGAGTGTAATGTTTGCTGTTTATTTTATTGTTTATTTCACTTTTGTTTATGCTCTACTTCACTTGCATTGACAATGTCAACATATGTTTCCCATGCCAATAAAGCCCCTTGAATTGAGTGAAGGAGATTGAAGGAAGAGAACTAGAGGTTGAATACATAACAGCACTCTCCCCCAGCGGGAGATGTCATGTGCTCATAACATGCATACGCTCTGTCTAACTTTGGCTTTTAATGACCTCATGAAGACACTGTGTTGGCCAAATAGCCGCCAGGAAGTCAGTCGGCAAGCCTGGAATTAAGTCTTTATTTGTTGTAAAAACCACTTTCCTCTGCCTTAGTTGGTTCGTGTTGGGGTGTATGCATAGCTCTTTAAAATGGCTTTTGATACCTGGCCCTGGAAAGCACAGAGAGTTCCAGTGTCTGTCTCCGCTCTCTTTCAGGCTGAGGGCCACATGACCGGCCGTGTTGTGAATGGTATTTGCATTTGTATTGGCACTGTGGCAATGTCAGATACTTCATACCTGTTTTTCACGGCCCTTGTTTGGTGAGCAGAGTGGTATACTAAGAAGCAAGCTATATCTACTCAAGCTTTTATAACGCTAGCCAGCTTCAGTTAGCTTCACATTCCAGGTCATACTTCGTCTGTACTTAGACAGTGGATATTGATAGTCTGTCTGCCGTTAACTTCAGCAGGCTTGTAACTGCGAGTCCATGTTGCACTTGGCTAGTCGAACGCCGAACTGTTCGTTGAGACAATGCTGAAACGTCAAACCATAGGCGAGTCAGAGCCACATCGTAATTTGTGCCAAAATCTAAATGAAAGAATAGTTATCTGGCAAATTCAGCAGGCTATGGTGTGAAATAGGCTTTTAGAAGTGCCATCGTTATTTTATTACTTATCGTTAATGCCATCTTTGGTGTGTCTATATCTGATGACGTTCTACTCAATATACTCTTAAAACTAATTTCCTGTATCCCCTTCTCCCTCATACTAGATCTCAGTCTCTCTCTTTCCATCTAATACTGCCCACACCGTAGCAAATCATGCTCCACGGTCTCGGTCTCCTGGCAATAATCACACTTTCCTGTTGGATGCTTCCTATCACATTTAAAATTGTATTCAATTAGCTGTGTCCCACTCTTAATCTTGTAAAAATAGCCTCCTCTATTCTGTCCCTTCCTGCCGTCCTCCCCTCCCCGACTTTCCTCTGTACTTTAAATAAATGCCTGCCCTTAGTATCTCAATTCCACTGCTCTTGCCATCTCTGCACCACCACTGTCCATATCAGGCTTTTTGCCTCTGCCTTGCTCATTGAAACTACAACAGGGGGATAATTAAAAATATTTGGGGGATTTCAAGTCCATGGGGGGTGGAATTGGGGGAAGGTATCGTGGGGGGATATGACACAGGAAATATTACTAACCATGGTTTATTAAATCAATAAATGGGGGGCAAATACAGGAGAAGGTCATACGCCAAATAAAAATAAAATCCCTGGAAAGGGGGTCTATGCTGGCAACCCTGAGTAACAATCTGAGTCAGTCGAGTGAACCATCCCTTCACCTCCTTTTGTTGTAACATCTTTGGTCTGACAGACGTTAACGTGACAACCAGCATGCGTTGTATGAGGTCAACAAACATGGTGCCACACATAGCTGTCATTTAGCTTAGCATTAACTCATCGTAATCAGTACAACTTTTCAAAAAGTATTTTACACACATCATTTTTGTCCATTACAATCTATTGCATGATTTGTCACCAATATTGGAACACGTGAATAAAACAATAAATACAGTATGCTCCATACATACACATAAATACAGTATGCTCCATACATACATAAATACAGTATGCTCCATACATACATAAATACAGTATGCTCCATACATACATAAATAGAGTATGCTCCATACATATACATAAATACAGTATGCTCCATACATATACATAAATACAGTATGCTCCATACATACATAAATACAGTATGCTCCATACATATACATAAATACAGTATGCTCCATACATATACATAAATACAGTATGCTCCATACATACATAAATACAGTATGCTCCATTCATAACAGGAAATACTGTACAAATACCCACAGGTTTAGCTAAAACCCTACATTCACCAAGAGTTAAGTTGCCCAACAAGATAGAACCATAGCAGTGTGGGGGGGGGTAGGTGCTCAGTGGTATGGAGAACATGTTGGTGTCACTGAGTGCACCCAGGCCTCTGGGTTATAGAGGGGGGGGGGGGGGGGGGGGGGGGGTTCTACAGGGGTTGTTCTAGAGGAGTTCTAGGGTTCTAAAGGGGTTCTAGAGGGGTTCTTAAATGGAGCTCTTTGAGATGTCTTTATTTTCCCATTACATCAGTAAACACGTATTTACAATGACAGCCTACCCTGGGCCAATTGTGCACTGCCCTATGGGACTCCCAATCATGGCCAGATGTGATAAAGCCTGGATTTGAAGCAGGAACTGAGGTGACACCTCTTGCACTGAGATGCAGTACCTTAGACCACTGCGCCACTCGGGAGCCCGCAACTCAACAAATCAAAAACATTGTTCTAAAGGCGTGTCCATTAACCGAACAGTAAAATATTTGATCAGCAGCCAGCACATTCTGATTAATAATTGCTGAGGTGTACTCACTTTTGAGGACACAAGCTCAAATACAGATCTGTGAGCTGCTCTGACAGCTGACGCTTAAAGTTAGTGAGGGAGATATAAGTCTCCAGCTTCAATGATTTTTGCAATTCATTCAGTCATTGGCAGCAGAGACTGTAAGGAAAGGCGGCCAAAGGAGGAATAGGCTTTGGGGGTAACCAGTGAAATATACCTGCTGGAGCGCGTGCTACGGGTGCGTGCTGCTATGGTGACCAGTGAGCTGAGATAAGGTGGGGCTTTACCTAGCAAAGACTTATAGATGACCTGGAGCCAATTTGACCTGGAGCCAATTTGCTGAGTAGAGTGTTGGAGGCTATTTTATAAATGACATCGCCAAAGTCAAGGATCGGTAGGATAGTCAGTTTTACGAGGGTATGTTTGGCAGCATGAGTGAAGGATGCTTTGTTGCAAAATAGGAAGCCGATTCAAGATTTAATTTAGGATTGCAGATGCTAAATGTGAGTCTGGAAGGAGAGTTTACAGTCTAACCAGACACCTAGGTATTTGTAATTGTCCACATATTCTAAGTCAGAACCGTCCAGAGTAGTGATGCTGGACGGGCGGGCAGGTGCGGGCAGCAATCGATTGAAAAGCATGCATTTAGTTTTACTTGCATTTAAGAGCAGTTGGAGGCCACGGAAGGAGAGTTGTATGGCATTGAAGCTCGTCTGGAGGTTAGTTAACACAGTGTCCAAAGAAGGGCCAGAAGTATACAGAATGGTGTCATCTGCGTAGAGGTGGATCAGAGAATCACCAGCAGCAAGAGCAACATCATTGATGTATACAAAGAAAAGAGTTGGCCTGAGAATTGAACCCTGTGGCAACAATCCCTCCGATTTGACACACTGAACTCTGTCTGAGAAGTAGTTGGTGAACCAGGCGAGGCATTCATTTGAGAAACCAAGGCTTGAGTCTGCCGATAAGAATGTGGTGATTGACAGAGTCGAAAGACTTGGCCAGGTCAATGAATACGGCTGCACAGTATTATCTTTTATCGATGGCGGTTATGATATCGTTTATGACCTTGAGCGTGGCTGAGGAGCACCCATGACCAGCTCGGAAACCAGATTTCATAGGGGAGAAGGTACGGTGGGATTCGAAATGGTTGGTGATCTTAACTTGGCTTTCGAAGACCTTAGAAAGGCAGGGTAGGATAGATATAGGTCTGTAACAGTTTGGGTCTATAGTGTCTCCCCCTTTGAAGAGGGGGATGACCGCGGCAGCTTTCCAATCTTTGGGGATCTCAGACGATACAAAAGAGAGGTTGAACAGGCTAGGGGTTGCAACAATTGCGCCGGATAATTTTAGAAAGAGAGGTTCCAGATTGTCTAGCCCAGCTGATTTGTAGGGGTCCAGATTTTGCAACTATTTCAGAACATCAGCTATCTGGATTTGGGTGAAGGAGAAATGGTGGAGGTTTGGGAAAGTTGCTGTGGGGGGTGCAGGGCTGTTGGCCGGGGTAGCGGTAGCCAGGTGGAAAGCATGGCCAGCCGTAGAAAAATGCTTTTTGAAATTCTCAGTTATAGTGGATTTATTGGTGGTGACAGTGTTTCCTAGCCTCAGTGCAGTGGGCAGCTGGGAAGAGGTGCTCTTAATCTCTATGGACTTTACAGTGTCCCAAAACTTTTTGGAGTTTGTGCTACAGGATGCAAATTTCTGTTTGAAAAAGCTAGCCTTTGCTTTCCTAACTGCCTGTGTATATTGGTTCCTAACTTCCCTGAAAAGTTGCATATCGCCGAGGATATTCGATGCAGTATGCATGTTTTTCTGCTGGTCAAGGTCAGTCAGGTTTGGAGTGAACCAAGGGCTATATCTGTTCCTGGTTCCATTTTATAAAATGGGGTATGCTTATTTAAGATGGTGAGGAAAGCACTTTTAAAGAATAACCAGGCATCCTCTACTGACGGAATGAGGTCAATATCCTTCCAGGATACCCGAGCCAGGTCAATTAGAAAGGCCTGCTCGCTGAAGTGTTTTAGGGAGCGTTTGACAGTGATGAGGGGTGGTCGTTTGACTGCAGACCCATCGCGGATGCAGGCAATGAGGCAGTGATCGCTGAGATCCTGATTGAAAACAGCAGAGGTGTATTTGGAGGGCAAGTTGGTCAGGATAATATCTATGAGGGTGCCCATGTTTACCGATTTAGGGTTGTACCTGGTGGGTTCCTTGATAATTTGTGTGAGATTGAGGGCATCTAGCTTAGATTGTAGGACTGTCGGGGTGTTATGCATATCCAAGTTTAGGTCACCTAACAGAACGAACTCTGAAGATAGATGGGGGGCAATCAATTCACATACAGTGGGGCAAAAAAGTATTTAGTCAGCCACCAATTGTGCAAGTTCTCCCACTTAAAAAGATGAGAGAGGCCTGTAATTTTCATCATAGGTACACTTCAACTATGACAGACAAAATGAGAAACAAAAATCCAGATAATCACATTGTAGGATTTTTAAAGAATTTATTTGCAAATTATGGTGGAAAATAAGTATTTGGTCACCTACAAACAAGCAAGATTTCTGGCTCTCACAGACCTGTAACTTCTTCTTTAAGAGGCTCCTCTGTCCTCCACTCGTTACCTCTATTAATGGCACCTGTTTGAACTTGTTATCAGTATAAAAGACACCTGTCCACAACCTCAAACAGTCACACTCCAAACTCCACTATGGCCAAGACCAAAGAGCTGTCAAAGGACACCAGAAACAAAATTGTAGACCTGCACCAGGCTGGGAAGACTGAATCTGCAATAGGTAAGCAGCTTGGTTTGAAGAAATCAACTGTAGGAGCAATTATTAGGAAATGGAAGACATACAAGACCACTGATAATCTCCCTCGATCTGGGGCTCCACGCAAGATCTCATCCCGTGGGGTCAAAATGATCACAAGAACGGTGAGCAAAAATCCCAGAACCACACGGGGGGACCTAGTGAATGACCTGCAGAGAGCTGGGACCAAAGTAACAAAGCCTACCATCAGTAACACACTACGCCGCCAGGGACTCAAATCCTGCAGTGCCAGACGTGTCCCCCTGCTTAAGGTCCAGGCCCGTCTGAAGTTTGCTAGAGAGCATTTGGATGATCCAGAAGAAAATTAGGAGAATGTCATATGGTCAGATGAAACCAAAATAGAACTTTTTGGTAAAAACTCAACTTGTCGTGTTTGGAGGACAAAGAATGCTGAGTTGCATCCAAAGAACACCATACCTACTGTGAAGCACGGGGGTGGAAACATCATGCTTTGGGGCTGTTTTTCTGCAAAGGGACCAGGACGACTGATCCGTGTAAAGGAAAGAATGAATGGGGCCATGTATTGTGAGATTTTGAGTGAAAACCTCCTTCCATCAGCAAGGGCATTGAAGATGAAACGTGGCTGGGTCTTTCAGCATGACAATGATCCCAAACACACCGCCCGGGCAACGAAGGAGTGGCTTCGTAAGAAGCATTTCAAGGTCCTGGAGTGGCCTAGCCAGTCTCCAGATCTCAACCCCATAGAAAATCTTTGGAGGGAGTTGAAAGTCTGTGTTGCCCAGCAACAGCCCCAAAACATCACTGCTCTAGAGGAGATCTGCATGGAGGAATGGGCCAAAATACCAGCAACAGTGTGTGAAAACCTTGTGAAGACTTACAGAAAACGTTTGACCTTTGTCATTGCCAACAAAGGGTATATAACAAAGTATTGAGATAAACTTTTGTTATTGACCAAATACTTATTTTCCACCATAATTTGCAAATAAATTTATAAAAAATCCTACAATGTGATTTTCTGGATTTCTTTTTTTCATTTTGTCTGTCATAGTTGAAGTGTACCTATGATGAAAATTACAGGCCTCTCTCATCTTTTTAAGTGGGAGAACTTGCACAATTGGTGGCTGACTAAATACTTTTTTGCCCCACTGTATGGTGTCCAGGGCACAGCTGGGAGCTGAGGGGGGTCTATAACAGGCGGCAACAGTGAGAGACTTATTTCTGGAGAGATACATTTTTAAAATTAGAAGCTCGAACTGTTTGGGCATAGACCTGGAAAGTATGACAGAACTCTGCAGGCTATCTCTGCAGTAGATTGCAACTCCTCCCCCTTTGGCAGTTCTATCTTGACGGAAAATGTTGTAGTTGGGGATGGAAATCTCAGAATTTTTGGTGGCCTTCCTTAGCCAGGATTCAGACACGGCGAGGACATCAGGGTTGGCGGAGTGTGCTAAAGCAGTGAGTAAAACAAACTTAGGGATGAGGTTTCCAATGTTAACATGCATGAAACCAAGGCTTTTACGGTTACAGAAGTCAACAAATGAGAGCTCCTCGGGAATGGGAGTGGAGCTAGGCACTGCAGGGCCTGGATTAACCTCTACTTCACCAGAGGAACAGAGGAGGAGTAGGATAAGGGTACGGCTAAAGGCTATAAGAACTGGTTGTCTAGTGCGTTCGGAACAGAGAGTAAAAGGAACAGGTTTCTGGGCGTGGAAGAATAGATTCAAGGCATAATGTGATTACAGTGATTACAGTGATTACAGTGTTGTTAGCTAGCCAGCTGACGTTAGATGGCTGGCTAGCTAGCTAACATTACGTGTATGAACTGTGTGTAGTGATGTTATCTCAGAATGCCATTTTGTGTCTACTGTATAATAATGCTTAAATATTTGTGTCTGGAATTGGTGGAAAGTTGCTGCTATCCCATGTGACAAAAGCAGCAGTGTGGCGTCTCTACAAGGAATCGATGACAACACTTGCATAAACACATTCTGATTATTTAATTGACCTCCAACATGATTGGAACTCATTTTATTGATCTCACATCCCACAGCTGGTTGGACTGGAGGATGGTACGGTGCTGGTGGAAAGCTATGGTTGGCAACAACACCTGACTCCATACTTCAGGCCACTACCACAGATCAAGCTGTACCAGCACTTCAGGAGAATGTAATTTTCATTGCATTGTATGAGGTTATTCTTCTTATCTAAACTTGGGAGGGGAATTGATGTTGTGCAAGGTTGTAATGTCTTCATTTTTTTGTTATTTCCTGTTTTACAGCTTCGATGCTCTGGAGCCTGGTGTTGTTGTCGCCAAGGAGTGTTCAGACTGTCGGGACCATGTTTCAGCTGCTGTGCAACGCTGACATCCTTCCTCCCATAGATGGTCTGCCTGTACAAGCACCACCTGGACTGGACACAGCTAGACAAACTGATCTTTTTGAGAAGATCAGGGAGTTTTGTGACGAAGAGGCTATGGACATCACATGCCCTGCACCAAAGTCAAGGGCAGGACAGAAACAGGCTCTCCGAATATAGATTCCCTTGTGGTTCGGACGGACCAGTCGTCAGCACTATCTGCAGTGCCTCTATTCACATGACTCTCTCCTAACACACACGCCATACGTTGCTGCTACTATTTTATTTTATCCTGCTGCTAAGCCACTTTACCCCTGATAACTACCTCATCTATTGTTATCACTATTGTTATTGATATTGTTCGTGTACTGTATATTATTTTATTTATATTGCCACTATCTATTTCTGATATTGCTACTATGCAAGTAACCATTTGGCTGTACCATTTACATCCTCTGTAGAGACCCATCCACTTCGCAAAACTTATATAAAATGAATATTGATATGTGTGGTTGTAACATGATTTTGTGACGTACCACAACAATATCATGTGACCGTATCAAGTGTCCACCACATAAATATATGGAGCATGCATCTATTTATGTACTCTACATGTGCACCTCACTCAGGTTTCAACTCAGGTTGCATGGCCTTAACTTATGTATGGAATACTATGTGATAAGTGTGTATGTAACAGTATATAAAGTATGCTAATTTTTCCTCAGAACATTTTCCCTGACACCGAAAAGTACTAGATTTTGACAGGAAAATTGTCCCATTCATATACTTATCAAGAGAACATCCCTGGTCATCCCTACTGCATTTCATCTGGCAGATTTACTAAACACAAATGTTTAATTTGTAAATTATGTCTGAGTGTTGGAGTGTGCCCCTGGCTATCCATCAATAAAAAAACATTTTAAAAATTGATCCGTCTGGTTTAATATAAGGAATTTGAAATTATTTATACTTTTGATACTTAAGTACATTTTAGCAAATCCATTTACTTTTGATACTTAAGTATTTTTAAAACCAAATACTTTTAGACTTTTACCCAAATAGTATTTCACTGGGTTAATTTTACTTTTACTGCAGTAGTTTTCTGTTGAGGAATCTTTACCTTTACTCAAGTATAACAATTTAGTACTTTTTCCACCACTGGATGTGGCTGGAGGTTATAACATTTCTTTCACATGACCCATCAATTTAGACAAGTGTGTCTCGGTAAGTGTAATCTAATATTTATTAAATATTTGTATCTGGACACTTTCTGTTTACCTGGAATCTTTCCTTATTGTAGGCTACTACCACTTTTAGTCTTAATCTTTACTACACTACTCACTGTTTAGCAAATGACCTCATGTAAATCCTTAAAGATTTGGGTGGGGCTGGCTTAAGAGGGTGTGAACAATGCTGAATGGGTGTAGACAAAGGAGAGCTCTCCAGTAGGTACCGAAACATTCAAAGGCCCTTTTCTCAAAAGTGAGTTAACAAGTTTATCAACTTTCAAAGCAGAATTACTTACCCATTGTTCCTCAAAAATGCAGTGTATGATATAACATTTTGTATCTCTGAGTCTCTACTTTTTACCAATGTAAATAACCCAATTTCAAATTTTGCTCCATAAGACCGATTTGAGCCGGTCAGTCACAAATATCAATCGGAATAGGGGACTTAATATCTAAGAGGTTATATAAGTGAGCCACAGGTCTTCACTTCAAGGGTAACCAGGCATGTGTGTGCATGTGTGCCCATTTACAGTATGAGCTTGTACGCGTGTGTGTGTATCCGGGCAAGCCTGCATGGACAGGTCAGTGCCCACTATCCAGTGTGTCCAGAGGTCCTTCGGGGTTGTGCGTGTTACGCAAGCTATAACTCAAGCTTCCTGTTCCAAATCTAGGTCATGCAACACTGCTGCCCACATTGCTGCTTCTGTATTGCTGTGAGCGGTGTTGCTGTGAGCGGTGTTGCTGTGGTCTGAGGCTATTTCTGTGTTGCTGCGAGCGGTGTTGCTGTGGTCTGAGGCTGCTTCTGTGTTGCTGCGAGCGGTGTTGCTGTGGTCTGAGGCTGCTTCTGTGTTGCTGCGAGTGGTGTTGCTGTGGGCTGATTCTACTTGATCATACCAGCTGGTTGTTTCTTCCACTGGAGGTGGTGTGTCCAGAGTCAGTAGTGAGAAGTCTATGATGGGTATCTCTTCTGTTTCCCCCTGTTGTCCAGTTTCTGCAGGTGTAGTCCATGGTTCCAAGAGATCCCATGGATGCCCTGTGTTGTTGTCCTCACTTCTTGATGGAGTGGGCAGATCCTTTTCGGCTTTTGTCACAAAGTGAACATGGGTAAGTTGACATATGAATACATCACAACGTTTACACCCATTAGTTGAGAGAGAGGAAAGTGATCATTGCAAGAGTGAGGCCATAGGTTAAACAGCAGCATGTGGAAACTGCATTATCGTGCCGTGCTTAAAGGCTAAAGGTGTAACGATGTACGCTGAGTGTCGGGAAGCAAGTTCAGGGAGTGAGTGTTGTAATTAAATAAACTGAAATTGAACATAATACAAAACAAGATCCTCAAACAATGCACAGACATGAAACAGAAACAATGACGCCTGGGGAAGGAACCAAAGGGAGTGACATATCAAGGAAGTGGTGGAGTCCAGGTGAGTCTGACGACATGCAGGTGTGCGCCATAACGAGCATCCTGGTCACCTAGAGGCCGGAGAGGAAGCACACATGACAGTACCCCCTCCCCAGCACGTTCGGCTCCAGCCGCAGGACGGCAACCCAAGGGACGATCCTGGGGATCACGAGCGGACCGGTCACCCCTGCTGATGCGTGGGAACCTGTCGCCGGCTGGGACGCGGGAACCTGACAGACCTGAGGCAGGGGAGCCTGGCGATCCGGTTGAGGCATGAGAGCCTGTGTCACGATCGTCTTTAGGTGAAAGAGAGGACCAAGGCGCAGCGTGATATAGATACATCTTCTATTTATTTGAGAAGATGAAACGAACATGAACACTAATACAAACTAAACAAAAACAACAAACGACCGTGAAGCTACAAACGAAAGTGCAGACACAAGCTACTAACGTCAAACATAGACAATTACCCACAACCTACCTAATGCCTATGGCTGCCTTAAATATGGCTCCCAATCAGAGACAAAGATAGACAGCTGTATCTAATTGAGAACCAATCTAGGCAACCATAGACTTTCCTAAACACCTACACTGAACACAATCCCATGAACTCTACAAAAAAAAACTAGACAATACAACCACCCAAGACGAGACAAACACACACAAACATCCCCCATGTCACACCCTGACCTAACTAAAATAATACAGAAAACAAAGATAACTAAGGCCAGGGCGTGACAGCCTGACGGATGGCTCAGATGGCGCTGGGCAGACGGATGGCTGAGATGGCGCTGGGCAGACGGATGGCTCAGATGGCGCTGGGCAGACGGACGGCTCAGATGGCGCTGGGCAGGCAGGCAGCTCAGACGGCGCTGGGCAGGCAGGCAGCTCAGATAGCGCTGGGCAGACGGCAGACTCTGGCCGGCTGAGGCGCACAGTAGGCCTGGTGCGTGGTGCCGGAACTGGAGGTACCGGGCTGGAGACACGCACCACAGGGCGAGTGCGTGGAGGAGGAACAGGGCTCTGGAGACACACTGGAAGCCTGGTGCGTGGTGTTGGCACTGGTGGTACTGGGCTGGGGCGGGGAGGTGGTGCCGGATATACCGGACCGTGCAGGCGTACAGGCTCCCTTGAGCACCGAGCCTGCCCAACCTTACCTGGTTGAATGCTCCCCGTAGCCCGACCAGTGCGGGGAGGTGGAATAACCCGCACTGGGCTGTGTTGGCAAACCGGGGACACCCATGCGTAAGGCTGGTGCCATGTATGCCGGCCCGAGGAGACGCACTGGAGACCAGACGCGTTGAGCCGGCTTCATGGCACCTGGCTCAATTCCCAATCTAGCCCGGCCGATACGAGGAGCTGGAATGTACCGCACCGGGCTATGCACACGTACAGGAGACACTGTGCGCTCTACCGCATAACACGGTGTATGCCCGTACTCTCGCTCTCCACGGTAAGCACGGGGAGTTGGCGCAGGTCTCCTACCTGACTTCGCCACACTCCCTTGTAGCCCCCCCCCCCCCCCCCCCCAAGACATTTTTGGGCTTGACTCTCAGGCTTCCAGCCTCGCTTCCGTGCTGCCTCCTCATACCGCCGCCTCTCGGCTTTAGCTGCCTCCAGCTCTTCACGAGGGCGGCGATATTCTCCTGGTTGTGCCCAAGGTCCCTTACCGTCCAGTATTTCTTCCCAAGTCCATGAATCCTGTGTTCGCTGCTCCTGCTGCTGCTTATCACGCTGCTTGGTCCTGGTATGGTGGGTAATTCTGTCACGATCGTCTTTAGGTGAAAGAGAGGACCAAGGCGCAGCGTGATATAGATACATCTTCTATTTATTTGAGAAGATGAAACGAACATGAACACTAATACAAACTAAACAAAAACAACAAACGACCGTGAAGCTACAAACGAAAGTGCAGACACAAGCTACTAACGTCAAACATAGACAATTACCCACAACCTACCTAATGCCTATGGCTGCCTTAAATATGGCTCCCAATCAGAGACAACGATAGACATCTGTATCTAATTGAGAACCAATCTAGGCAACCATAGACTTTCCTAAACACCTACACTGAACACAATCCCATGAACTCTACAAAAAAAACCTAGACAATACAACCACCCAAGACGAGACAAACACACACAAACATCCCCCATGTCACACCCTGACCTAACTAAAATAATACAGAAAACAAAGATAACTAAGGCCAGGGCGTGACAGCCTGACGAGATGGCTGAGGCAGGGGAGCCTGTAGCGGCTCCCGGACCCAACGTTATTCCCACCTAACCAAAAAAACAAAACAAAAATATTTTAAAAAACACTCCCTGATGCTTCTCTTAGGTGAGGCGTCATTCTGTAACGATGTGCGCTGAGAGTCGAAAAGCAAGTTCAGGGAATGAGTGTTTTAATTAAATAAATAGAGCATAATACAAACCAAGAACCTTGAACAATGCACAGACATGAAACAGAAACAATGACGCCTGGGGAAGGAACCAAAGGGAGTGACATATATAGGGCAGGTAATCAAGGAGGTGGTGGAGTCCAGGTGAGTCTGACGATGCGCAGGTGCGCGTAACGATGGTGACAGGTGTGCGCCATAACGAGCAGCCTGGTGACCTAGAGGCCGGAGAGGGAGCACACGTGACAAAAGGTCAATACGTAGTTGAATGATGTTCCGCACATGGCTAATAGGAAAAGGAGAAGAACGAGAAGCTATGCTGATGATACATTTGTATTAATTCCCACTATGCCTGTATAGTAGGAAACAGAGTGAATTGTTATGCTGCTTGATGAAGTTCAACAAGCATTCAGACCAGCCTTCCTGATTGAACTTTCCTAAACTACATTTGCATGTAGCAGATAAACAGAATGAATGTCTATGTAATATCATGGTGGGCCGCACACACTCTACCCCAAGTCCTCTGGTCCACATCCCTCCATGGTGATGAAGATGTCATCACTGCCCTTGGGGAGGTAAAGCTGAGCCAGGTTGCTATAACCACCAGCAGCATCCATGGTGATAGTGCCTGTGTCCCAATCCAAAAGGCAGCTGCCTGCCGCCTACCTGCCTCCAAAGGCACCTACAGTACCTCAGTAAGTAGAACTTTTCCAGTAGGCAACTGCCGTTTGGGAAGAGATTCAAAGGCTGCATCATGTGACAACACATTCTCATTGTGCCGAGCGCGATGTTTGTTTACATTGTCGTCACTTTAGCAACTAGTGCTAGCAATTCAGTGAACAACTATCCCAAAATTTGAAATATCTGACTCGAATAGCAAGTAAAGAAACAGAATCGATCTCCTCAGTATGTGTTCATGAATCAAGTTGACACCGACCAGAATAATTATCCTACGGTATAGGGTCCTCCTCTCGCATATTGCTTGGTCTGCTGCTCCACTGTTTTGGACAGACAAGCAAACTTGCATGCATGATAGGATAAGTATTTTTTAGACAGCTAAATAAGATATTTTACTGACTGTTTAAGAATGATTAATAGCCATAATAGTGGTGTTTCACTGTGTAGCCAATGTTGCATTAGAGCTGCTAATGCTTTTTCTAGCGCACAAGAGCTGAGCAACTCGGTAGTTTGTTTGTTTCATATCCTGTCATTGGGCCCCATTATGAAAGGATTCCGCTCGAAATGAAAAGAAGACGGAATCAACTGACTAAATGACAGGCAAATGATTCTCCCTTTCCTAAGATCATCTCTACCATCTCTGATGGTCTGGGCCTACAAATCACAAAGTAGGTGTGCGTGCGCATGTAGGGGGTCTGGGACAAGGGCTGTTGCGTTGACCATATTACCGCCACACCGTGCTGATGGTCATTAGTGGCCTACCAAAAACTGCTAACTGCTTGGTACTCGGCACTCTATTGTCCCTCTAGTTACTCTGACATCAATGCAAATGTAGTCGAAAATCTAATCAAACACTTCATGAGAGTCCATGAGCTCATGTTGAGAAACATTTCAATAGGCTATGCAATTGCGCCTCTATTAAAAAAAGATTTATATAGGCTAGGCCTATTACATTTATTTCTCAACTTTCCTCATATAAAGCACATTGCTTATCTTTACAACAGGAGTATAGACTATGGCTGCCATGAAAATGAATGGCACAATGCAGGACTACGGGCTAAGGGCCCAACGGTCACTGGGAGCAAAAGGCATGGCTTTTTTTAGGGTGCATTGTGACTACACAAAGGGGATGCCGCCGTGAAATTCGAGGCATTATCAAGTGCTTGTCAAATTGTGAGTGAGAGACTGATGAAGTGTGTACAGTCTGCGCAAAAAAACTAAGCAAAGCTCATGCCTTTCAAGCAACTTTTTCAAATCATCATTAGAGTCTCATCATGCATCCTTACAATGTATTAAAAATCAAAACATATAGCCCAACGTTTGTAGAACAACTAAAGTTACATTAATAACTCTAAATGAAGCATATACCTAGTATTTCTTTATTATCCACTGAACACAGAATTGCCGCATGTGTGCACACCCTCAAAGCGTTTGGAGAAAATATCCTTTCTATTTTATTCAGCTTTGTTCAATTGTATTCTTCATAATATAAAATAGTGCCACGTAATTGTAAGCAAATTTTGTCTGCTAAATGAACTAGTGTAGCCCACAGCCATTTAGCATCGCCAGATCAGGACCTAACATAAGGACAACTCAGAGTATGCTATTCTGTTATTCTGAAATAGACTACATTTCCTTTATATCATGTTTCTTTAGACCTGTCTAAAATAAATAATGGATTTATTGTGAAGGTGTAGGCTATTTTACATGGATTTATTCGACTTTATAAAATGTAGATGTGTGAAAGCCAGGTGATGCTAAATGTGTTTATGTTAATTAACGGTCAATTACCGTGAGACCGACAGTTATTTGCTTCACAATCACCGACTGACGAAATTTCGTGACCGCCACAGCCCTATCTGGGACGAACATTTTAATTTAATTTCCATGATTATTCCATAATAATTGGGATAAAGGGCTGTGGAACTAATTTCTTCATGTAACCCATAGAGTTTGCTTCATATCCTGTCATTACCTCCGTTATGAAGGGATTCTGCTCAAAATGAAAAGACAGACTCAACTGACTAAATGACTGGCAAATGATCCTCCATTTCCTAGAACAGGGAACTAGCTCTAAATTTGCCTAAACTGAAGAGACTGCTCTGGGAACCAACTGTTCAATCAAAGCATATTTTTACAGAAAGGGCATTGACTGGACATCAATAAGATGTCACAGGACAAGACAGCATTGCTTTCTCGACGTCTACTGTTGTCAATAAGTACTAGTGCACAAGAGCAGAGCAACTCTGAAAACATTCACCAGCCCACCATTTTCGTTCTCTTTCTCTCCCTCCATTTCTATCCCTGTCTCTCTCCTTCCCTCCCTGTCCCTGGACCCGAATGGCACCCTAATCTCCTTACAGTAGGTGCTAATAAGGCCTAGCTACTGTGGCTGCCGCTCTGCTGCTCCCCCTGGCCTAATCCTGCCCTCACTTCACAGCCTCCACCCAGGGGACACACGTCCACGCAGACCTGTATAGGCACTCTGACTGTCTGTGGGGCTGGTGTGAAGGCAGATGCTGTAGAGAGGAGAGGTGTCAATGCATGCAAGGTGTGTGCCGATGCATAGTTGTCTGTGGAGTGCTTGTAGGGTGTTTGGTAGAGGAAGGAGACAGTTGTCTGTGGAGTGCTTGTAGGGTGTTTGGTAGAGGAAGGAGATAGTTGTCTGTGGAGTGCTTGTAGGGTGTTTGGTAGAGGAAGGAGATAGTTGTCTGTGGAGTGCTTGTAGGGTGTTTGGTAGAGGAAGGAGATAGTTGTCTGTGGAGTGCTTGTAGGGTGTTTGGTAGAGGAAGGAGATAGTTGTCTGTGGAGTGCTTGTAGGGTGTTTGGTAGAGGAAGGAGATAGTTGTCTGTGGAGTGCTTGTAGGGTGTTTGGTAGAGGAAGGAGATAGTTGTCTGTGGAGTGCTTGTAGGGTGTTTGGTAGAGGAAGGAGACAGTTGTCTGTGGAGTGCTTGTAGGGTGTTTGGTAGAGGAAGGAGACAGTTGTCTGTGGAGTGCTTGTAGGGTGTTTGGTAGAGGAAGGAGACAGTTGTCTGTGGAGTGCTTGTAGGGTGTTTGGTAGAGGAAGGAGACAGTTGTCTGTGGAGTGCTTGTAGGGTGTTTGGTAGAGGAAGGAGACAGTTGTCTGTGGAGTGCTTGTAGGGTGTTTGGTAGAGGAAGGAGACAGTTGTCTGTGGAGTGCTTGTAGGGTGTTTGGTAGAGGAAGGAGATAGTTGTCTGTGGAGTGCTTGTAGGGTGTTTGGTAGAGGAAGGAGATAGTTGTCTGTGGAGTGCTTGTAGGGTGTTTGGTAGAGGAAGGAGATAGTTGTCTGTGGAGTGCTTGTAGGGTGTTTGGTAGAGGAAGGAGATAGTTGTCTGTGGAGTGCTTGTAGGGTGTTTGGTAGAGGAAGGAGATAGTTGTCTGTGGAGTGCTTGTAGGGTGTTTGGTAGAGGAAGGAGATAGTTGTCAGTGGAGTGCTTGTAGGGTGTTTGGTAGAGGAAGGAGATAGTTGTCTGTGGAGTGCTTGTAGGGTGTTTGGTAGAGGAAGGAGACAGTTGTCTGTGGAGTGCTTGTAGGGTGTTTGGTAGAGGAAGGAGATAGTTGTCTGTGGAGTGCTTGTAGGGTGTTTGGTAGAGGAAGGAGATAGTTGTCTGTGGAGTGCTTGTAGGGTGTTTGGTAGAGGAAGGAGATAGTTGTCTGTGGAGTGCTTGTAGGGTGTTTGGTTGAGGAAGGAGATAGTTGTCTGTGGAGTGCTTGTAGGGTGTTTGGTAGAGGAAGGAGATAGTTGTCTGTGGAGTGCTTGTAGGGTGTTTGGTAGAGGAAGGAGATAGTTGTCTGTGGAGTGCTTGTAGGGTGTTTGGTAGAGGAAGGAGATAGTTGTCTGTGGAGTGCTTGTAGGGTGTTTGGTAGAGGAAGGAGATAGTTGTCTGTGGAGTGCTTGTAGGGTGTTTGGTAGAGGAAGGAGATAGTTGTCTGTAGAGTGCTTGTAGGGTGTTTGGTAGAGGAAGGAGATAGTTGTCTGTGGAGTGCTTGTAGGGTGTTTGGTAGAGGAAGGAGACAGTTGTCTGTGGAGTGCTTGTAGGGTGTTTGGTAGAGGAAGGAGATAGTTGTCTGTGGAGTGCTTGTAGGGTGTTTGGTAGAGGATGGAGATAGTTGTCTGTGGAGTTCTTGTAGGGTGTTTGGTAGAGGAAGGAGATAGTTGTCTGTGGAGTGCTTGTAGGGTGTTTGGTAGAGGAAGGAGATAGTTGTCTGTGGAGTGCTTGTAGGGTGTTTGGTAGAGGAAGGAGACAGTTGTCTGTGGAGTGCTTGTAGGGTGTTTGGTAGAGGAAGGAGACAGTTGTCTGTGGAGTGCTTGTAGGGTGTTTGGTAGAGGAAGGAGATAGTTGTCTGTGGAGTGCTTGTAGGGTGTTTGGTAGAGGAAGGAGATAGTTGTCTGTGGAGTGCTTGTAGGGTGTTTGGTAGAGGAAGGAGATAGTTGTCTGTGGAGTGCTTGTAGGGTGTTTGGTAGAGGAAGGAGACAGTTGTCTGTGGAGTGCTTGTAGGGTGTTTGGTAGAGGAAGGAGACAGTTGTCTGTGGAGTGCTTGTAGGGTGTTTGGTAGAGGAAGGAGATAGTTGTCTGTGGAGTGCTTGTAGGGTGTTTGGTAGAGGAAGGAGATAGTTGTCTGTAGAGTGCTTGTAGGGTGTTTGGTAGAGGAAGGAGACAGTTGTCTGTGGAGTGCTTGTAGGGTGTTTGGTAGAGGAAGGAGACATAGTTGCTTGTGTTAAGTTGGTTGAAAGACAATAGGCAGGATGCATTGCATCAAATGTACCAGTCTCTCCCACTCTTTTGGTGGAAAGTTAGGTAGGGATGTAGAGTGGAATGTTAGCTCAGTGAGGTGTTTAGATAGGTAGGGAAATGGATGGGTCTGGGATTTAGAGAGGGAAGGGTCTGAGTGGCTCACCATGGGGTCAGCCCGTCTAAGCGGCCCTGTGTGGGAGTCGCCCCAGGGCTGGGTGCTCAGACACACACTGGCCTGTGAGAACAGCTACAGAACCCGTTCTGCCGCACTACACATATACATACCGACATATACACTACTGTTCAAAAGTTTGGGGTCACGTAGAAATGTCCTTGTTTTTGAAAGAAAAGCACATTTTTTTGTCCATTAAAATAACATGAAATTGATCAGAAATACAGTGTGGACATTGTTTATGTTGTAAATGACTGTTGTAGCTGGAAACGGCTCATTTTTAATGGAATTTCTACATAGGCGTACAGAGGCCCATTACCAGCAACCATCACTCCTGTATTTCAATGACATGTTGTGTTAGCTAATCCAAGTTGGTCATTTTAAAAGGCTAATTGGTCATTAGATAACCCTTTTGCAATTATGTTAGGACAGCTGAAAACTGTTCTGATTAAAGAAGCAATAAAGCTGGCCTTCTTTAGACTAGTTGAGTATCTGGAGCATCAGCATTTGTTGGTTCGATTACAGGCTCAAAATAGCCAGAAACAAGGTACTTTCTTCTGAAACTCGTCAGTCTATTCCATGCAAGAAATTGCCAAAAAACTGAAGATCTCATACAGCGCTGTGTACTACTCCCTTCATCGAACAGCCCAAACTAGCTCTAACCAGAATACAAAGAGGAGTGGGAGGCCCCGGTGCACAACTGAGAAAGAGGGCAAGTACATTAGTGTCTAGTTTGAGAAACAGACCCCTCACAAGTTCTCAACTGGCAGCTTCATTAAATAGTACTCGCAAAACACCAGTCTCAATGCCAACAGTGAAGAGGCGACTCCGGGATGCTGGCTTCTGGTTGGAGTATGTATGTACAGTCACTGTGGGGACGACGTCATTGAGGCACTTATTGATGAAACCAGTGACTGATGTGGTGTACTCCTCAATGCCATCGGAAGAATCCCGGAACATATTCCAGTCTGTGCTAGCAAAACAGTCCTGTAGCTTAGCATCTGCTTCATCTGACCACTTTTTTATTGACCGAGTCACTGGTGCTTCCTGATAAAATGTTTGCTTGCAAGCAGGAATCAGGAGAATAGAATTATGGTCAGATTTGCCAAATGGAGGGCGAGGGAGAGCTTTGTACACATCTCTGTGTGTGGAGTACAGGTGGTCTAGAGTGTTTTCCCTCTGGTTGCACATTTAACATGCTGGTGGAAATTTGGTTGAACGGATTTAAGTTTCCCTGCATTAAAGTCCCCGGCCACTAGGAGCGCCGCCTCTGGATGAGCGTTTTCCTGTTTGCTTATGGCTGAATACAGCTCATTGAGTGCGGTCTTAATGCCAGCATCGATTTGTGGTGGTAAATAGACAGCTACGAAAAATACAGATAAACTCTCTAGGTAGTGTGATCTACAGCTTATCATGAGCTTATCATGAGATACTCTACCTCAGGCGAGACTTCCTTAGATATCGTGCACCAGCTGTTGTTTACAAATACACATAGACCGCCATTCCTTGTCTTACCAGAGGCTGCTGTTCTATACTGCCGATACAGTGTAAAACCTACCAGCTGTATGTTGTTCATGTCTTACCAGCGGCTGCTGTTCTATACTGCCGATACAGTGTAAAACCTACCAGCTGTATGATGTTCATGTCGTCGTTCAGCCACGACTCGGTGAAACATAAGATTTTACCGTTTTTAATGTCCCGTTGGTAGTTTAATCTTTCTCGTAGGTCATTGATTTTATTTTCCAATGATTGAATGTTTACCAATAGAACGGATGACGGTGGGGTTTTACTCGCTCGTCTACAAATTCTCAGAAGGCAGCTCGACCTCCGCCCCCTTTTTCTCCGTCTTCTCTTCACGCAAATGACGGGGATTTGGGCCTGTTCCCGGGAAAGCAGCATATCCTTCACGTCGGACACGTTAAAGGAAAAAGCTTCTACCAGTTCGTGGTGAGTAATCGCTGTTCTGATGTCCAGAAGTTATTTTCGGTCATAAGAGACCGAGCAGCAACATTATGCAGCAACATTATGTACAAAATAAGTTAAGTTACAACCAACGCAAAAAACAACAACATAATAACACAGTTGGTTAGGAGCATGTAAAACGTCAGCCATCCTCTCCGGCGGCACTCTACCATCTCAGTACATTGTGGATTGGACGATATGAATACAAAGATAAATGTAATTACGCATGTGAGTTTATCATCGTTTACAAAGTGATCACAGTGTTCCTTTGGATTCAGGAGCATTGGTCAGCGCTCTGGAATGTGTGGAAGAGAAACAGCTTCAGGTGCCAGTGGATGTTCACTTTCCCCACACACAACAGACCACATGACTAAACTGGGCACGTGTGGATATCATTAGGATGGACGGGTAAAAAATAGAAAGAGGAGCAACCAAGGTTCAAGGAGAGAAAGGCTAACAATAAAATGAGGAGAGGATAGAACATAATCCTCCTTTTGAAAATAATCAGAGTGAAAAGAAAATGGAAAGGGTGGAACGCAGAAAGACGAGGCTTGAGCGAGGGGTTAAAAGCGAAAGTAAGAGAGAAAAGGCAGGGGTTGGAGAGTGGGTAAAATCCAAGGCCGGGCCAGATGTCGTAACGTTCAAATGTCTTCTCGGGAGCCCGTCTAAGGCCATGGTCTCTGCCGCTGCTTGACAGAAAACAGAAGGCACGCCAGCTATGTGACACGCAGGATGTTCATCAAAGCAGGATTCAGAGGCAGATGTCACATTTCCTGAGCGGCACGTCTCAAGGCCATAGCACATACCAGTGTATTGTGTGCCTCCCTGCCTGCCTTTGAACAGAATACCAATGCGTGACTTCTAGCACTTACTATGGGTTGCATGTCACTGTGTAGCGTTCATGTCAGTTCGTAGTGACATCAAGACATACAATGGAATCCTATCCCACTAGTGCTTACTAAAACAGTGTTGCATGCATACAGTAGAATTATGAATTTGAATATTAGAATGCACATGTACCTTCTTTTGATAGGGTAAAGGTCAGACATTTTGGTCGGGAGTTGGTCAACCATGGTTTGCCAGTGCTGTGATGAGATAGTGTAAAACAATTAATACGAAGAATTTATCTGCACTGTATTTCTGTTAGCTAGCTAGCCAGACAGTTTTGAGGAATGATTCCATAACATTTTTCAAATAAACTGCCAATATGCCAACATTCCATTCAAACAATGCAGTCAAACCTCAGCCATACACTGGGTGAAATCAGTCGACGATAGGACTTAGACAAGTTGTAAATGCAACAAGTATTGATATTGTATCATATAATAGCACTCACAGCTTTCCAAAAAACGAAATATTTGACATTTATGGTCTGTTTACATATATTTTAGAGGCTATTAAAGGTTGACAATAATTAGACAGTGGTGTAAAGTAGCTCTGTAAAATACTTTAAACTACTACTTAAGTAAATATGGGCTCCCGAGTGGCGCAGCGGTCTAAGGCACTGCAACTCAGTGCAAGAGGTATCACTACAGTCCCTGGTTGTGTCACATCCGGCCGTGATTGGGAGTCCCATAGGGCCCATTGGCCCAGTGTCGTCTGGGTTTTGCCGGGGTAGGCCGTCATTGTAAATAAGGATTTGCCCAGTTAAATAAAAGTTAAATATAAAAGTAAGTACTTTTTTGGGGTGTCTGTACTTTACTTTTACTTCACTACATTCCTAAATAAAATCATGTACTTTTTACTCCATACATTTTCCCTAACACCCAAAAGTACTCATTACATTCTGAATGCTTAGCAGGACAAGAACATTGTCAAAATCACACACTTATCAAGACAACATCTCTGGTCATTCCTACTGCCTCAGATCTGGTGGACTCACTAAACACAAACACTTCGCTTGTAAATGATATTGGCGTGTGCCTCTGGCTATTTGTAAATTTCAAAACAATGTGGTGCCAAATGATTTATACATTTAATTGTTTTGCTTGTCAGCACTCAAGTTTTTCAAGATATGTAACTTTCAAAATACAGAAATCATCCCCGTATGATGCATTTTTCATCATCTGATGCTGCGTATTGCATCATATGATGATGTGTTTTGAATCATATGTGGCAAAACGCATCATACAGAATGATTTATGTATTTTGAAAGTTACATAAATTGAGTGCTGACAAGAAAAACATTTTGAGACTATGTCAACAATGGACTAATGAAACAAATACCAAAATATAATTTTTGGGTGGAGTTTTCCTTTAAGTATATTTTAGCAAATACCTTTACTTTTGATAGTTAAGTATATTTAAAACCAAATTCTTTTAGACTTTTACTCAAGTAGTATTTTACTGTAACTTTCACTTTTACTTGAGTCATTTTCTATTACTTTTGCTCAAATATTACAATTAATTACTTTTCCCACTACTGCTATTACACAATTTCTGATATATCAGATGCCTTAGACCTACTTTTATGATTATGCCTCTCCTGCCATTCATTCCAAATCGACTGGTTTGGATTTCTCCCTCAGCAATATGGTTACCATTTTCACCCCATTCTGGAACTTTGAGGATTTAAAACATAACACCTTTAGTAATTTAATAGGATTTTATGGTTACATGTGTTAATATGGACACATGCACACGTGCGCGCACACACGTGCACGCACACACACACACACACACAGAAATAGATGCACACACGCACAGAAATGCATGTGCACACACGCCAACAGCTTCATGCATTCAAAGCACATTCTAATCCTATTCCAAGGCCATTAAACTGATGCTGATAATCCATCTTTATCCACCTGCATCAAAAGCAGAATGTTGCGTAATTACAGAAACACCCCACTTATACTAACAGAGCACTAATAAATGTCCCTGTAGATGCTTCTATCAAGTCAAGTACACTTCAAGTATTCTTTTCTTATCCAGTGAAGGCCAATTCATTTGTTCACATGGTTGAAACACCTTAAAAGACACATGTTTCTCTGTTTGCTCAAAATGAAAAAATACTCAGCATATTGGCTCTTTGAAAGAACATATAACACTGATATTGTTTCTGAATGACACTTCATCCATTGTGCACCAATATGGCAGGAATGCAGCACCCACATAGATTGTCTTTGAAGGTTAGGTGTGTACATATGGGCTGCATTTCCTCAATAAAGACAGAAATGCAAAGTCATCACTCTAAATCCCTGTCTTTGAATCCAGAATGAAAGCGCTGAGACACAATCACGCTAACATGCATGCAAACACACACCTCTGAATTTTTATTTTTTCACTTTTATTTAACCAGGTAGGCCAGTTGAGAACAAGTTATTTTACAACTGCGACATGGCCAAGATAAAGCAAAGCAGTGCGACAAAAACAACAACACAGAGTTACACATAAACAAACGTACAGTCAATAACACAATAGACAAAATCAATGTACAGTGTCTGCAAATGTAGAAGAGTCGGGAGGTAAGGCAATAAATAGGCCATAGAGGTGAAATAATTACAATTTAGAATTAACACCGGAGTGATAGATGTGCAGATGATGATGTGCAAGTAGAGATACTGGGGTGCAAAAGAGCAAGAGGATAAATAACAATATGGGGATGAGGTAGTTGGGTGTGCTATTTAAAGGTTGGCTGTGTACAGGTACAGTGATCGGTAAACTGCTCTGACAGCTGATGCTTAAAGTTAGAGAGGGAGATATAAGTCTCCAGCTTCAGTGATTTTTGTAATTCGTTCCAGTCATTGGCAGCAGAGAACTGGAAGGAAAGGCGGCCAAAGTAAGTGTTGGCTTTGGGGATGACCAGGGAAATATACCTGCTGGAGCGTGTGCTATGGGTGGGTGTTGCTATGGTGACCAGTGAGCTGAGATAAGGCGGGGCTTTACCTAGAAAATACTTATAGACGACCTGGAGCCAGTGGGTTTGGCGACGAATATGAAGCGAGGGCCAGCCAACGAGAGCATACAGGTCACAGTGGTGTATATGGTGCTTTGGTGACAAAACGGATGGCACTGTGATAGACTGCATCCAATTTGCTGAGTAGAGTGTTGGAGGCTATTTTGTAAATGACATCGCCGAAGTCAGGAATCGGTAGGATAGTCAGTTTTACGAGGGTATGTTTGGCAGCATGAGTGAAGGAGGCTTTGTTGCGAAATAGGAAGCCGATTCTAGATTTCATTTTGGATTGGAGATGCTTAATGTGTATCTGAAAGGAGAGTTTACAGTCTAACCAGACACCTAGGTATTTGTAGTTGTCCACATATTCTAAGTCAGAACCGTCCAGAGTAGTGATGCTAGTCGGGCAGGCGGGTGCGGGCAGCAATCGGTTGAAGAGCATGCATTTAGATTTACTAGCATTTAAAAGCAGTTGGAGGCCACGGAAGGAGTGTTGTATGGCATTGAAGCTTGTTTGGAGGTTTGTTAACACAGTGTCCAAAGAAGGGCCAGGTGTATACAGAATGGTGTCGTCTGCGTAGAGGTGGATCAGGGAATCGTCCGCAGCAAGAGCGACATCATTGATAGATACAGAGAAAAGAGTTGGCCCGAGAATTGAACCCTGTGGCAACCCCATAGACTGCCAGAGGTCCGAACAACAGGCCCTCCCATTTGACACACTGAACTCTATCTGAGAAGTAGTTGGTGAACCAGGCGAGGCAGTCATTTGAGAAACCAAGGCTATTGAGTCCGCCGATAAGAATGCAGTGATTGACAGAGTCGAAAGCCTTGGCCAGGTCGATGAAGACGGCTGCACAGTACAGTCTTTTATCGATGGTGGTTATGATATCGTTTAGGACCTTGAGCGTGGCTGAGGTGCACCCATGACCAGCTCTGAAACCAGAGAAGGTACGGTGGGATTCAAAATGGTCGGTGATCTGTTTGTTAACTTGGCTTTCAAAGATTTTAGAAAGGCAGGGCAGGATGGATATAGGTCTATAACAGTTTGGGTCTAGAGTGTCTCCCCCTTAGAAGAGGGGGATGACTGCAACAGCTTTCCAATCTTTGGGGATCTCAGACGATATGAAAGAGAGGTTGAACAGGCTATTGATAGGGGTTGCAACAATTTTGGCAGATAATTTCAGAAAGAGAGGGTCCAGATTGTCTAGCCCAGCTGATTTGTAGGGATCCAGATTTTGCAGCTCTTTCAGATCATCAGCTGTCTGGATTTGGGTGAAGGAGAAGCGGGTGGGGGGCTTGGGCAAGTTGCTGCAGGGGGTGCAGAGCTGTTGGCCGGGGTAGCGGTAGCCAGGTGGAAAGCATGGCCAGCCGTAGAAAAATGCTTATTGAAATGATCGATTATCGTAGATTTATCGGTGGTGACAGTGTTTCCTAGCCTCAGTGCAGTGGGCAGCTGGGAGGAGGTGCTCTTATTCTCCATGGACTTTACAGTGTCCCAAAACATTTTGGAATCAGTGCTACAGGATGCAAATATCTGTTTGGAAAAGCTAGCCTTAGCTTTCCTAGCTGACTGTGTATATTGGTTCCTGACTTCCCTGACAAGTTGCGTATCGCGGGGGCTATTCGATGCTATTGCAGAAATGAATGAGCAAACCCTAAAATAACGATGATATCAAGTGTTTTCTTCCACAGAGGACTCAGGGTTATGTGAGTACAGAGACCGAGAGAGAGCAGGACCATAGGGCCTAATCAACAGAAACCCACAAAGTGGTACTGAAACAAACAACAGAGAAAGGATGTCAACCCACAGCTCACGGAGCCATAACAGAAAAAAAAATCCCAGTACAACAATATTTTCTCTTCCTCTCTACCTCTTCCTCTCTTCCTCTGTAAAGAAATAGTTGAAAAAGGAGGGGATTGATAATGAAATGCCACACATTTGATGAAGACACTTTCCCATTTTACACTCTGAACTACAAAACCTTGGATATGTCTTTCTCCTGTTCCAATCTCCCTCTGCTGTCATGGCCTTGCTGTGTCTCTCTTATAACTCATAAAGTCCCATCAAGTCCCAGGGGAGAGATGTTCCGCTTCCAGGGAAGATTTAGCGCGGGACTTACACTGCATCAATCAGATACAGACGCACTGCATCTATGGCTGGTGCACGGGCAATGGAGCTGGGGTATATGATTTGCTACATCACAGCACAGGTGTCAGGCCACCTCTGATTATCTAGAAACAATTAGTGTCACACACACAGACGGACAGGCAGGTAGACGGATAGTCAGACAGACGGGCAGACAGACGGACAGGCAGGCAGACGGACAGGCAGGCAGACGGATAGTCAGACAGACGGGCAGGCAGACGGACAGACGAACAGGCAGGTAGATGGATAGTCAGACGGACGGGCAGGCAGACGGACAGGCAGGTAGACGGATAGTCAGACGGGCGGGCAGGCAGACGGATGGGCCGGCAGACGGGCAGGCAGACGGACAGGCAGGTAGACGGATAGTCAGACGGGCGGGCAGGCAGACGGATGGGCCGACAGACGGACAGACGGATAGATCCAGGGTGTGCGTGTTGACCACAGACTAATAAACGGACAGGACAGGACACAGAGTTGGAGGCTGAAGATAGTGACAGTACAAGGGAATGTCCTTTATGAGTCTGCTGCTGAACTGAAAGCACAGCTGGACTCTCGATTTAGGATGTCACGGTACGAATGGTGCAGCCAAACAGGAAGAACACCAAACAATCCCTTCTGGGGAGGTATGAAAACTCTTCCAATCTGATTGATATTCTCTACCTGGATCGAAGTTAATCACTGTCATCGTCATAACAGCTATTCTACAAGAACCTGAAGCTGGTAACAGGACATTATGCTGTAATGTTACATCCACACCTGTTGTCTGTGATCAGGTAACCTGAACATATGTGATAATGATTGGAACCAAAACATGCATACACATGGGCTCTGCATGGTGCCAGAGAAGTGAGGGCAGGGTCCAGGGGAAGGAGATGATTTATATGGTGTGCATGTAAGGTTGCCTGGCTACCCAAAGCTCGGCCGAACGCCATGCCCATGAACGCTTCTTCTCCGAAATGAGTCTGGATTCGAGTCCCTCCCCAGGCGATTTCAAACACATTGTAACCGTTCTGATTGGTCCCGGAAACCAATGGGTTGGGCCAGAGCCAGAACACACGTGAGAGCAGAGTTTTGAATATTCGTCATTGGCTTTGATACTTTGGTTCGAGACGATCCAATCGCTGATGACTTTGTTTTGGACAACACCCCTCATTTTGACGTCACCACAAACTACTTTAATGATGGCCGTCTCAGAATGAAGTGTGCAGCGAACATAGAGACGCGGAAGAATTCAGTTTGAGTCATCAGGCAACATGTAAGGCGAGGTTACAGGACGCTCGGTCGGAGGGTGACAGTAAAATGACACCCCTGCATATCCCCTAACATCTCCCTCACCCCATTCTGGCACCAATGGGACTGACTAGTAATGAAACCCCTGCGATAAAATCATGACGCAATTCACAGTTGTGTTACAGTAAAGACTGACAGAGAGTCAATGAGACAAAAGCGGCTTGATGGCCAAGGAACAGAAAGGCCTTCCAAAAACATCACGTTAGAAACTCATTACATGGAAACACTCACTGAGCAACCATGCAAACATTGATCTTTGAGGAATTGCATCAGTGTCTTGCCAGTAAACGGATGAAAAGGAGACCCACATTTAGAGCAATGAATAGTGACCTATGTAGGCGTGCGCGTGTGTGTGTGTGTGTGTGTGTGTGTGTGAGCGTGAGTGTGAATGTAGCAGTGGAGGCTGGTGGGAGGAGCCATAGGAGAACGGGTTCATTGTAATGGCTGAAATGGAATCTTTGGAATAGTTTCCATAAGCTTGATGTGTTTGATACCGTTCCATTCCAGCCATGACAATGAGCCTGTCCTCCTATAGCTCATCCTACCAGCCTCCACTGTCATGTAGGCACGTTTGAGAATGTGGTGTACTGGTAATTGCATGGTGTTTTGTGTGTCTAATGTATTGAGTGAGTGTGTGAGACGAGGACAGAGAGACTGAATGTACGAACACCTGCAGTTTAGACTTTCCTCCAGGAGTGCACACCGACACTAAGAGCCTTCTGTACATGACAAACTCACTCACACACACGTAGCAAACACACACCGATGTGCTGTCCTTACCTCCCCCCACCCACTCTCACACTAAAATATCACATAAAAGTGGTCAATAAAATGCATCGTTAGGCTATGTAGTTAACTAACAGTTTGAGTTACATCACACAATCAAACAGACATCAGAACAATGGGCTGCATGGGGGGTATGTACAGTACAAGCTGTACTGTTAGTTTAGCCCCCGTGACGAGAGGCTTGACATCCAAACTTGTCGTCTCGCCCTCTAGTGGACATATTATGTAACTACAGCAGGATGTAATTGGCGGCTTCACTTGAGAAATAGGCAATGTGAGTGTCATGTGTTTTCCATAGAAATTCTCAGTTTCTGTCATGTGATTTTGTTACAATTCTGCTACCCGAAAAAGGCAACGCTGACTGCCCAACGTGACTACAAAACCTAACATATTTATTTTATGTGGACCTATTATGATTATCTGTGTTGATTACATTCAATTGAAATTAAAATAAATCACAAGGAAATTACCAAAATATATGTATTTCTTATGCACTTCCCCTAATTAATATCTGGCTTACAATTAAACTCATCTGTTCGTCAAACTGCTGCCGGATGAGTACTCACCAGAAGGTGGCGGAAGACAGCAGTACAACATAGTGTTCCCGACCAAGGCTTGCATCTGACCAACCTGTATTTCCATTCCACGTGGAGGCAGTAATACAGCAGGACACAATGTTGGCCAACATTCAGATAGAAATGTATTACGTAGAACAAACATGCCTCTCTGGAATGTGGAATGACGTCATCTCTATTTATTACATTTCTATCAGAAACATTCCACAATGTTTGTGTACTGAACATGGCCCAGGTAAGTGAAGAGTTGTGCTGAACAAGAGAGGAGGCCCGTGTTAAAAATACTAAACCACAAAATATGGTCACACGCACATACACATGACCACATGCACATGTACACACACACACACACACGCTTATAGTGCCATCTCCACTACTGTAGGCGTGGTCCAGGCAGACAAGGTTCCCAGGATCCTTGCAGGACAAATTGTGTTTCCTGGTGGAGTCGGGGCCTGAGATAATGACATCACATAGTTAAGCGAGAACAAGGCTGAATGTGTGTTTTGTGTGTGTGCTGTGTGCGTGCGTGTATGTCAGTGTGTGTGTGAAGTGGGAGGTGGGACGGCAGCTCATGGAAGCTCTCTTCCTGTTATTGATAACATTTCCCCGTCTACTGGAGCATTAAAAACTCTGTTCCCACTATACAACCACCAGCAGTGAAATACGCCATTCTAAAAACAAGCTATCAGGACAGTATTCAACTCACAAACACACCCATGGAAACAGACACAAGGCACACACACACAAAGATGTTCTCACACCAAGTGTAGGCTGTAGGTTCGATTCAATGTATAGAAATAAACAACAGCAGCTAGCTGACAGCAGAGAGCCTGCTGATGCTGATCTTTGACATCTGATGTACAGCCAAAACAAAGTCCTTTAAAGCAGGAAGGAATCGCAGCCTGACAACAGCCAACAATGTAGGGACCTTGGCTGGGCCATAACATTTCTGCAATGCTTGGACAATGTTGCCACGACATTGCTAAACTTCTGGCTGCAAGTCATATTGAGGACACTGAATGGTATGGTAAACCTCATTAGGACATCACTTATTAGGCTACATATCATTATAGACATAGGGTTTTCAGTCCCACTGCGTCTCTTTCCATCACATTGACAAGTTCATGTAACACATCACAGGTGAATGAATTTAATGTTGCTTCGTGGTGTATTTGAGCTTATTCCGTGGCCATCTTGGACTCTCTACGGAATTCTAATGAAGACAGATGGGTCAGTCTATCTGCAGACATATGATGTCCCTTTATAGACCGCGCCATGCTATTAGGTAAGGCCTATCTGTGCAGTTGATGGGCACTGTGCACACCCCCCCATCTCCTCATTCTCTCTTACGTTCTCCTCTCGCTCTCCCCCTCCCTCTCTCGGTGAAAACACAGTGCCTAGTGTCCGCTGCTCCCTGTTTATATACCAGTCATCAGTCTGACATGACCAGAGCATTTGCGTCACCCAGTGTCATGTCAACTGTGTCTGCTACTCACTATACCCAGTCAAGAGACACTTAAATCTCTATATAGCCCTATGCATTCTACTTATAGACCGTGACCAGAACATGAATCACATTCAACATGGTATTAGCACATGCTATTCATCAGCAACATTAATATATGACAATACTATATACATATGGGATTCGTAAAACATAATATGCATATAAATCTAATGAATTATTGAACTATAATGGCACTCCACTCCCAAGAAGGAGTTAAAGAAATCGCATAAGAACAAGAGAATGTGAGTGTCACGGCCGTGTTCCCTCGTAACGCTGGGCCCCTTTACTTGCTGCCTCCGTCTTCCTCGATGCTTCCACCTGCTCCCACGGCAGGCGATCCTTTCCAGCCAGGATCTCCTCCCGTGTCCAGGATCCTTTGCCGTCCAGGATGTCCTCCCATGTCCAGTCCTTATGAAAAAACGCTGCTCCCCCTTACCACACTGCTTGTTCCTTTGGTGGTGGGTAGTTCCGTCACGGCCGTCGAAAGAACTGGACCAAAGTGCAGCGTGGTGAGCGCACATTTTACTTTATTTTAAAATGTCGCCAACAAAACAACAAACGAAAGAAACAACCAAGAAGCTTACAGGGCTATAGTGCCACAAACAAAGTTAACTACCCACAACGAAAGGAGGGAAAAAGGGCTACCTAAGTATGGTTCCCAATCAGAGAAAACGATAGACAGCTGTGCCTGATTAAGAACCATACCCGGCCAAAACATAGAGACACAAAATCATAGAAGTAAAGGACATAGAATGCCCACCCAAATCACACCCTGACCAAACCAAAAAGAGACATTAAAAAAGGCTCTCTGAGGTCAAGGCGTGACAGTGAGGCTATTTCTGTATGTGCATCAAGTTTCCTTTAGATTTTTGTTATCCTCTCAGCTTGTTGTCTCCGCTCTCTGACACAGTTATATATATATATATATGAGAGAGAGACAAGGGGGGGTATACGTGCAGAGAAGCACCCCTCAGTGAAATGCAGGCTTGGGGACTCCAGTGCAGCTGTATAGGGAGCAGTGAACTTGGCGACTGATACAATGTTTTTCTGCTCCAGAAAAGAAGTGGTACAGATAAGTGTCTGTCAACATGTAGTCCACATTATACACCCAAATGATGTGCACTCATCTGTTACTTTGTTTCCATAGAGGTACGCAAAACCAGATCATTTTCTTTCATTTATCAGATAGAAGTGAGTCGTTTAGGTAGGTTGTTACAATATGCCATGTCGCGTTCCAGTTGGAATCACAACATCTGTGTGTGTGTCAATGCGTGTGTGCTATGCCCATCAACTTCACATCTAATCCACTCTAATTAAGGTTACCTAATGTAACCCTGGTTCTATGATATTATGAGTAAGGTCTCTCGCTTTGGTTAATGCCTTGTTAGGGGCAGAGTCTAGGAAGATCCATTCGCACAACGTCTGTCATAGACCGACAAGAGCAACAGCCAATAGTGGACCACTCCACTTATATAAGGGGCCTCAGTCCACTCCCATCTTTAGGCACTGCAATAGAAGCTGACATTTTAACAACCTAAAAGCCGGTTTTACTGCACTGTATGTTTTTTTTCTTCCACAGAACTCAATGGAAACAAAAAACGTCAACAATAACTACAAATATTAATCCCACTTTTCAAAAATAGCAAATCACCACTCCGCTCCCAGTAGTGTCCATCTCCTACTTTATATTTTTAATTAAGTTATTTACCCCTTCACCTAAACCGGGTTCATATACTACTCCCAACCCTTCCCTTTAAACCTAAAATCTCTAGCTAATAATTCCAGGAATTTGAGTGCTTGGCTTAGTTTGCCCAGTACGGGGAAAAGCAGTAGGCATAACTCTGGGAGAGAAGGTTTTGACGCATTATATGTGAGCTACTCAAAGCCTGACCGTGGGGTCCCTACAGCTCAGTTAACTAGTAGCCTGGTGGACTAAACGCCTAGCTGTAGTTAGCACTTCCTTAGTCAAAGAGCACTGTGGCTCTTACAGGCTAAAAATCTCCCATGAACGTAGTACCGAGAGGCACAACCAGTCAGCCTAGCCAGCGAGGGCACTGGGTAGCTAAACGAGGGGTGAAGTACTGCTACCCAGTGTAGGTAGAAAAGCAGAAAGAGCTAGCTCTAAGCGTGTACTGGCAGGCGGTAGCTGTGGGGCTAGTCCTGGAGTTAGCTAGCTACTGTTCGCCCTGTGGGCCAATTGCCTAGCTATTGCTACTGTAGTACACTGCTTGTTGAAGACAAAGCAAATGGCGTAAGTCTTAGATGAGCTAGCTGGTTAGCCTTGCCTGGTAGGGGTAGCTATGAGTCTGTCAAGCCCTGGCCATAGAGAGGCTTTTATTCTCTATTTTGGTTAGGCCAGGGTGCGACTAGGGTGGGCATTCTAGTTTCTTTATTTCTATGTTTTGTATTTCTATGTTTTGGCCGGGTATGGTTCTCAATCAGGGACAGCTGTCTATCGTTGTCTCTGATTGGGAATCATACTTAGGCAGCCTTTTTCCTTTGGTGTTTGTGGGTAGTTATCTTTGTTAGTGGCACTATAGCCCTGTTAAGCTTCACGGTTGTGTCTTCGTTTCTTGTTTTGTTGGCGACATTTACAATAATAAAATAAAATGTACGCTCACCACGCTGCACCTTGGTCTCCTTCCGACGACGGCTGTGACAGAGTCCGTAGAGTGGGCTACAAGCTTGTCGTAAATGGCACACAATCAGCTGGAGAGCACCACTAGTTGGCGTTGCTCTATATGCAAAACAATTTTAGATTGGTAAATTAGTCTAGCGGCCAGCTGTAATCATGGTCAAATTACCAACCGGAGGGCTACCATTGATTTTGTTAGTCACTTCCACTCAGATATAATATTAAAAACTGCAAAATTTCTCTCCACCCTATGGAAAAATGTGCATAATTGCAGGACATTTGCTGTAAAACGGATATTTTATCTCTGCCCCTTGTCAAAATGTGTAGAATTACAAGAAATTAACTCTAAAAAAAAAAAAATTCTCTCTCCACTGCCCAACCAAATTTTGCTTATGGCCCCCAAAAGGCTAGTGCTGGCTCTGACTGAGTCAGTATGAATGTGGGTACACAGACCCGCGAGCCACTGCAGCCCCTCATGATGAGTTCAGATTTTAGTGGCCCCCACTTCCATAAAAACGGACCATTCCTGGCTTAAAGTGTGGCTAAACGAATCTCAAAAGTCTATTTCATTTCTTCCACCTTGGTGGGAATAAGCAGCACGAAGCAGGTAGCTAAGCGGGCTGGTAGGGCGAGAGCTCGCCATGTGGCGCTAGCCGAGCCAGAGACTGAGAAGTAGCTTTCTTGCGAGCTCAATCCTCTCGATTAGAAGCTGCTGTGCTACACTCGGTGGCAGAGTCTTTGACGGTTCTTTGACGGTTCACCCGTGTTAGCAGGAAAGCAGAGGTCCAAGATGATGCTGAGAAGAGTAGAGGATTTTATTTGAATCCGTGAGGAAGACAAAAGAAGTGAGGATGGGAGAGGACTATGGCCCATTATATAGGAAGTAGAGTGGTCTATGACAGACGTTGTGTGATTGGATCTTCCTAGACTCCGCCCCTAACAAGGCATTACCCAAAGTGAAAGACAGAACCATTTAAATAGTATCGAACTGGCTGACCTCTAATATTGTGTGGGAGGTTCAGGAACTTGCAGGGGGCACTGCCAAGGACTGTGGGTGGGCACACTTCTGGGTACATTGTCCATTCTGCCAACACTGCCAGGCTGCAGCCTAAAGCCAATCATCAACTTTAGTACTTTGAACGCAACTATTTACAAAATCTGTCCATTACATATTTGGGGGTTTTCCATGTGACTAAGCATCAGGCTGGAAAATTAATGGTAGGCTATACTTAATTCAATGTTTGGTATATTTTGGTGCACTTGTTTCAGTTCCTGAAACGGCTTTGACAGAATAAAGAAAACAAAATTCAATAGCAAACGTTCCCCCACCCTTCCCCCTTCTTTAAATAAAATACATATAACCTTGCATAGATGTATTTTATAAAGTAGTGTGTAGGCCTATGTGGTGAAAATATTGTCAATGAGTATTAAAGGAGTTTTCCTTTAAGCCTGAAGGCTGTGGAAAGTCCCTAAGGAAAGCCCCTACTGCCCACATTGAGTGCTCTGCCTAATGGAAGCCATATTATGTACGCCACATCCTAATGGTCATGAGTGTCAGTCACAGAGTTGCTGACCCTGTACTCATGGTTTGTTTGGTTTCCCCATTGATCCCTGTGTCTAGCCTATAGGCTTACACTATCGGGCATACTGTATCTCCTCTCTGGACTTTTCCTTAATGTCTCTAAGTCTCTCCTTCTGTCTGGTCTGTGTGCATGTCTGTCTGTCTGTTCGTTTGTCCGTATTGTCCTGTATGCATTGTACACGTGCCTGCCTGTCTCTGTCTCTCTGTGTGTGTCTGCTGAGGTGTGAGGATGGACAGTGTGACTGGTGACCCAGTCACTCCACATGGCGGCTGCCCGTACCCATTGTTCCTGGAAAATGGCAGACGAGAGTAGTGTGCTCTGTGGAAACAAAACACCTCCCTGTCTATAATCCCACAGAGTGGAACTAATCCACAGGCACAGGCTAACATTATCTCACCTCCTCCTTCAACACATACAGATGCATGACTTTAATTTGATCACCCTGTTGTTGTAGGAAATGTCCTGCACAGCAGGAAATGCACACTTTTACTGTATTCTAGGTTTAAAAAGGTCTCTAAAGTTTGTGATTTCCACTTTACATTTTCAGACTCGATTTGCCCCAACATTTTTTTTTATCATTCACTCTCTGCAAGGATTATTTTCCTGTTGTGAGAATGATCAAATTAAGATCCTACATCTGTAGGCCTACTACAGTACATGGGTGAATACATACAAAACCCAAAATGTCAGCAGGTTAATAGCCTACTGTATGTATAAGAGTTTAAATAAAACATTTTCAATGTAGTAGCTCACCCATAGCAATACACTGAATAATGTAATAATTCTGAGAACACTGTAGGCCTACTTTTAGGCCCAATCCATAACAAATCCACATGCAGAGGTTGTCAATGTCAGCTTCAAGTTCAAAGGCTTTTTTGTCATTGCATTGGGAACGACTTAATAGCCACTGACTATCATTGACTTTTGGACCAATTTCATACAAACAGGAATGTGATGGCATACATTGCTGCCAAGCTCATGATAGCCCACTTCCTCAAAACAGTCACATTGTATCACAGAGGTTTTCCCTTCTGTAGCAGTGTGTGGATAAATTCACTGGGGAAGCCAAGCCAGTAAGAAAGCCATATTGTTGTGATATTTGCGTTGTTTGCTCTATAACCCATTAGTTCATACACCGCAATAAGGCTGTGACAACAAAGAGAGAAAATTCACACAGTGGTGGAATAAGTTCAACTACACATACGTTTGCATCATCACAAAACCGGAGAGCAACATCTGTCCAGCAATGTTCCCTCAAATTTTTCGGGGGCACTGAGCAAATATTTGTGCAACTTCCAGCGAGCGTTTACAGTGAACACTGAGGCTGTACCCTTACAGTTTTAGACAGTAACCAATAGGCTATTGTGGTTATTTCAGCATAATGTAGGCCTAGCAACAAAAACCAATCGAGCAAATCCCATAACATTTTCACATGGAAATAGCTTCTTTTGATTTCTATGATGTAGCCTGTATGTGGTGTTCAATGCAGACCTACATTGCATGAGACTTTTAAAAAGTTTATAAAGGGCTTGACATGAATTCATGATTTTTTAGTTGGTCTGTAACACCACGGGCCAAATAGGTCAATATATCAATCAAATGTATTTATAAAGCCCTTCTTACATCAGCTGATGTCACAAAGTGCTGTACAGAAACCCAGCCTAAAACCCCAAACAGCAAGCAATGTCGGTGTAGAAGCACGGTGGCAAGGAAAAACTCCCTAGAAAGGCCAAAAACTTAGGAAGAAACCTAGAGGGGAACTAGGCTATGAGGGGAGGCCAGTCCTCTTCTGGCTGTGCCGGGTGGAGATTATAACAGAACATGGCCAAGATGTTCAAATGTTCATAGATGACCAGCAGGGTCAAATAATAATAATCACAGTGGTTGTAGAGGGTGCAACAGGTCAGCACCTCAGGAGTAAATGTCAGTTGGCTTTTCATAGCCAATCATTCAGAGTATCTCTACCGCTCCTGCTGTCTCTAGAGAGTTGAAAACAGCAGGTCTGGGACAGGTAGCATGTCCGGTGAACAGGTCAGGGTTCCATAGCCGCAGGCAGAACAGTTGAAACTGGAGCAGCAGCACGGCCAGGTGGACTGGGGACAGCAAGGAGTCATCAGGCCAGGTAGTCCTGAGGCATGGTCCTATGGCTCAGGACCTCCGAGAGAGAAAGAAAGAAAGAGAGAAAAAGAGAGAGAGAATTAGAGAGCATACTTAAATTCACACAGGACACCGGATAAGACAGGAAAAATACTCCAGATAGACTGACCCTAGCCCCCCAACACAAACTATTGCAGCATAAATACTGGAGGCTGAGACAGGAGGGGTCGGGAGACACTGTGGCCCCGTCCGACGATACCCCCGGACAGGGCCAAACAGGCAGGATATAACCCCACCCACTTTGCCAAAGCACAGCCCCCATACCACTAGAGGGATATCTCCAACCACCAACTTACCATCCTGAGACAAGGCCGAGTATAGCCCACGAAGATCTCCCCACGGCACAACCCGAGGGGGGGCGCCAACCAGGACAGGAAGATCACGTCAGTGACCCAACCCACTCAAGTGACGCACCCCTCCTAGGGATGGCATGGAAGAGCACCAGTAAGCCAATGACTCAGCCCCTGTAATAGGGTTTGAGGCAGAGAATCCCAGTGGAGAGGGGGGAACTGGACAGGCAGAGACAGCAAGGGCGGTTCGTTGCTCCAGTGCCTTTCCGTTCACCTTCACACTCCTGGGCCAGACTACACTCAATCATAGGACCTACTGAAGAGATGAGTCTTCAATAAAGACTTAAAGGTTGAGACCGAGTCTGCGTCTCTCACATGCGTCTCTCACATTCCATAAAAATGGAGCTCTATAGGAGAAAGCGCTGCCTCCAGCTGTTTGCTTAGAAATTCTAGGAGCAATAAAGAGGCCTGCGTCTTGTGACCGTAGCGTACGTGTAGGTATGTATGGCAGGACCAAATCGGAAACAGATAGGTAGGAGCTAGCCCATGTAATGCTTTGTAGGTTAGCAGTAAAACCTTGTAATCAGCCCTTTCCTTAACAGGAAGCCAAGGTAGAGAGGCTAGCACTGGTGTAATATGATACATTTTTGGGGTTCTAGTCAAGATTCTAGGTTTATTTATTATTGCTTTTTATTATTATTATTTATTATTGCTTTATCCAGGTAGCCGGAAAGTAGAGCATTGCAGTAGTCTAACCTAGAAGTGACAAAACATGGATACATTTTTCTGCATCATTTTTGGACAGAAAGTTTCTGATTTTGCAATGTTACATAGATGGAAAAAAGCTGTCCTTGAAAGTCTTGATATGTTCGTCAAAAGAGAGATCAGGGTCCAGAGTAACGCAGAGGTCCTTCACAGTTTTATTTGAGATGACTGGACAACCATCAAGATTAAATGTCAGATTCAACAGAAGATCTCTTTGTTTCTTGGGACCTAGAACTAGCATCTCTGTTTTCTCAGAGTTTAAAAGTACAACATTTACCGCCATCCACTTCCTTATGTCTGAAACACAGGCTTCCAGGGAGGGCAATTTTGGGGCTTTACCATGTTTCATCGAAATGTACAACAGTGTGTCGTCCGCATAGCAGTGAAAGTTAACATTATTTTTCTGAATGACATCACCAAGAGGTCAAATATATAGTGAAAACAATAGTGGTCCTAAAACGGAGCCTTGAGGAACACTGAAATTTAGAGGACAAACCATCCACAGAGACAAAATGATATCTTTCCGACATATAAGATTGAAACCAGGCCAGAACTTGTCCGTGTAGACCAATTTGGGTTTCTAATTTCTCCAAAAGAATGTGGTGATCAATAATATCAAAAGCAGCACTAAGGTCGAGGAGCACGAGGGCAGATGCAGAGCCTCGGTCTGATGCCATTAAAAAGTAATTTACCACATTCACAAGTGCAGTCTCAGTGCTATGATGGGGTCTAAAACCAGACTGAAGCATTTCACATTGTTTGTCTTCAGGTAGGGAGTGAGTTGCTGCGCAACAGCTTTTTCAAAAAAAATTGAGGAATGGGAGATTCGATATAGGCCGATAGTTTAAAAAAAATTCTGGGTCAAGGTTTGGCTTTTTCAAGAGAGGCTTTATTACTGCCACTTTTAGTGAGTTTGGTACACATCCGGTGGATAGAGAGCCGTTTATTATGTTCAACATAGGAGGGCCAAGCACAGGAAGCAGCTCTTTCAGTAGTTTAGTTGGAATAGGGTCCAGTATGCAGCTTGAAGGTTTAGAGGCCATGATTATTTTCATCAATGTGTAAAAATATATAGTATTAAAAAACTTGAGTGTCTCCCTTGATCCTAGGTCCTGGCAGAGTTGTGCAGACTCACGACAACTGAACTTTGGAGGAATATGCAGATTTAAAGAGGAGTCCGTAATTTGCTTTCTAATCATCATGATCTTTTCCTCAAAGAAGTTCATGAATTTATCACTGCTGAAGTGAAAGCCATCCTCTCTTGGGGAATGCTGCTTTTTAGTTAGCTTTGCAACAGTATCAAAAATAAATGTTGGATTGTTCTTATTTTCCTCAATTAAGTTGGAAAAATAGGATGATTGAGCAGCAGTGAGGGCTCTTCGATACTGCACGGTACTGTCTTTTCAAGCTAGTCGGAAGACTTCCAGTTTGGTGTCATTTCCGTTCCAATTTTCTGGAAGCTTGCTTCAGAGCTCGGGTAATTTCTGTATACCAGGGAGCTAGTTTCTTATGACAAATGTTTTTTGTTTTTAGGGGTGCGACTGCATCTAGGGTATTGCGCAAGGTTAAATTGGGTTCCTCAGTTAGTTGGTTAACTGATTTTTGTACTCTTACGTCCTTGGGTAGTTGGAGGGAGTCTGGAAGGGCATCTAGGAATCTTTGGGTTGTCCGAGAATTTATAGCACAGCTTTTTATGATCCTTGGTTGGGGTCTGAGTAAACGTAATAAAATGGTGGTCCGATAGTCCAGGAATATGAGGAAAAACATTAAGATCCACAACATTTATTCCACGGGACAAAACTAGGTCCAGAGTATGACTGTGGCAGTGAGTAGGTCCGGAGACATGTTTGCCAAAACCTACTGAGTCGATGATGGCTCCGAAAGCCTTTTGGAGTGGGTCTGTGGACTTTTCCATGTGAATAATAAAGTCAACAAAAATGTTAATATTATCTGCCATGACAACAAGATCCGATAGGATTTCAGGCATCTCAGTGAGGAACGTTGTATATGGCCCAGGAGGACTGTAAACAGTAGCTATAAAAAGTGATTGAGTAAGCTGCATAGATTTCATGACTAGAAGCTCAAAAGACGAAAAAAATAAATTTAAATTTGCTATCGTAAATGTTATCAACACTTCCGCCTTTGCGGGTGCGCGGGGGATATGGTCATTAGTGTAACCAGGAGGTGAGGCCTCATTTAACACAGTATATTCATCAAGCTTAAGCCATGTTTCAGTCAGGCCAATCACATCAAGATTGTGATCAGTGATTAGTTCATTGACTGTAACTGCCTTGGAAGTGAGGGATCTAACATTAAGTATCCCTATTCTGAGATGTGAGGTACAACGATCTCTTTCAATAATGGCAGGAATGGAGGAGGTATTTATTCCAGTGAGATTGCTAAGGCGAACACCGCCATGTTTAGTTTTGCCCAACCTAGATCGAGGCACAGACACGGTCTCAATGGGGATAGCTGAGCTGACTACACTGACTGTTCTAGTTGCAGGCTCCACTAAGCTGGCAGGCTGGCTAACAGCCTGCTGCCTGGCCTGCACCCTATCTCATTGTGGAGCTAGAGGAGTTAGAGCCCTGTCTATGTTCGTAGATAAGATGAGAGCACCCCTCCAGCTAGGATGGAGTCCGTCACTCCTCAACAGGCCAGGCTTGGTCCTGTTTGTGGGTGAGTCCCAGAAAGAGGGCCAATTATCTACAAATTCTATCTTTCAATTCTATCAAATTCTCTCTATAAAAAACAGTTTTCAACCAGCAATTGAGTTGTGAGACTCTGCTGTAGAGCTGTAGAGCCCCTCCCTAACTGGGAGGGGGCAGAGACAATTACTCGATGCCGACACATCTTTCTATCTGATTTACACGCTGAAGCTATGTTGCGCTTGGTGACCTTTGACTGTTTCATCCTAACGTCGTTGGTGCCGACATGGATAACAATATCCCTATACTCTCTACACACGCCAGTTTTAGCTTTACCCAGCACCTTCTTCAGATTAGCCTTAATGTCACTAGCCCTACCCCCTGGTAAATAGTGTATGATCGCTGGATGATTCGTTTTAAGTCTAATACTGCGGGTAATGGAGTCGCCAATGACTAGGGTTTTCAATTTGTCAGAGCTAATGGTTGGAGACTTCGGCGTCTCAGACCCCGTAACGGGAGGAGTAGAAACCAGAGAAGGCTCGGCCTTTGACTCCGACCTGTTGCTTAATGGGGAGAACCGTTTGAAAGTTTCTGTCGGCTGAATGAGCGACACCGGTTGAGCATTCCTACAGCATTTCCTTCCGAAGCCATGAGAAAATTGTCCGGCTACGGGGACTGTGCGAGGGGATTTAAACTACTATCTGTACTTACTGGTGGCACAGACGCTGTTTCATCCTTTCCTACACTAAAATTACCCTTGCCTAACCATTGCGTCTGAAGCTGGGCTTGCAGCACAGCTATCCTCGCCATAAGGCGATCGTTCTCCTGTATATTATGAGTACAGCGACTGCAATTAGAAGAAATCATGTTAATGTTACTACTTAGCTTTGGCTGTTGGAGGTCCTGACGAACCACGTCCAAATAAAGCGTGTGAAAAAGTTGAATGAAAAAAGTCGAGCGAGGGGAAAAACAAAAAATAAACGGTAATTAAAAAGTATAAACCGTAAAGTTGGCAGGTAGCAAAGTAAGGTTAGCAACAAACCGCACAGCAGCACGTAAACAAGTCTACAAGTTATGACTGTACATTGCATTGTATTGTGTTGTATGATGCAAGAAACCACTTTACAAAATAAAATGTATTATTATTACTGTACCATACAGAGAATTAGACAATGTAGGCTACCGCTCCGCCAAGTGGTTTATTTGCATATTCAAGCCTGTCTCAAAATACAACACTGTCCCTTTAATTAAGACAGGCTTTTTAACTGACTGGTTTTTCAAAGACAGCTTGAAAAGTAGCCTACACGTTTTGTGCTCTTGTAGGAAGCAAAAACTCCCCATTGCTGACCTATACGAATCTATAACTGGGCTAATAACTTGTTAACTATCAAAGAATATCAACACCTGCAGCTCTGTGCTCTGATCTGAAAAGCTCATTCACTCATGATTGAAAGACCACTCAAGCTAGCTAGCTACTGCAGGACATCAACAAAGCAGACCAGAAACAGACACATTTTGGGAGAGGCGTTGTTCAGTGAGCAATTTACCTGTGTGAGGTTTCGCCCAGGAAACAAACAACTGATCACATTTTTTAAATCCCTTTGTCCTGTCCATGTAGATTGCCAGAGCGCACACTGGGCACAACATATGCAAATGTTGATGTTTCCGGAGAGGAAAACAGGGGGGGATAAAAAGCTACCAGCTCAAGAGGAAGAAATATCAAAGATGGGTTAATAATCTTAGGGATAAAGGCGGGGTTAGGCCGCAATGATACCCTATTGTTACCGGGTGCACATTGTGCACATAACGAGTGCACTGAGAGTGTGTAAATGTCATTTACACGCTTGGTGGAGGCCAATGCTAGTAATAGCGCGGCCTTAAATGAAAGCATCTTCAGCTCCACCTGATCCAGGGGCTAAAAGGCTGTTGGCATAGAGCATCCAAAACAATTGATAAATCCCATGACGGGGAAAGCTGTTTGGACACCGGATGCAAACGACGTGCACCCTTCATAAAATGGGCAACAAGGGGGTGTTGCCCCACTGTCGTGCTCCCAAAACCCACATGACAAGCCGAAATAGCTGCTAGATATACCTTAATAGTCAGAGCACTGGAATGGCACTGTCTGTGATTTAGTGCACCATTCCTCAAACATGTGCCATTTACAACTATAAAGGGATCTGGTGGATGAGGCTCTAGCACTCTGAATAGTCTAACTTACATTCTCTGAACCACCCATCCCGGATCCGGGATCATTGTCATCAGAAACGCTGACTAGCATAGCCTAGCATAGCGCCACAGGTAAATAATATAATATCATGAAATCACAAGTCCAATACAGCAAATGAAAGATAAACATCTTGTGAATCCAGCCAACATGTCCGATTTTTTAAATGTTTTACAGCGAAAACACAACATATATTTATGTTAGCTCACCACCATATCCAAAAAAACACAGCCATTTTTTCACAGCAAAGATAGCTTTCACAAAACCCACAAATAGAGATCAAATTAATCACTAACCTTTGAACATCTTCATCAGATGACAGTCATATGACATCATGTTATACAATACATTTATGTTTTTTTCCGATAATGTGCATATTTATAGCCACAAATCGTGGTTTTGCATTGGCGCCATGTTCAGAAATGGCTCCAAAATAGCCAGAATAATTACAGAGAGCAACGTGAAATACAGAAATACTCATCATAAAACTTTGATGAAAGATACATGTTTTACATATAATTAAAGATACACTGGTTCTTAATGCAATCGCTGTGTTAAATTTAAAAAATAACTTTAGTAAAAAGCATCCCATGCAATAATCTGAGACGGCGCTCAGCCATTCTCCGCCATGTTGGAGTCAACAGAAATACGAAATTACATCATAAATATTCCCTTACCTTTGATGAACTTTCATGAGAATGCAGTGCCAGGAATCCTAGTTCCACAATAAATCGTTGTTTTGTTTTATAATGTCCATTACTTCTGTCGAATTAGCAACTTTGGCTAGCATGTGTAGTTCACGTGTCCATACAAATTTACGCTAATGAACGAAAACTTCAAAAAGTGATATTACAAGTCGAATAAACTGGTCAAACTCAGTTGAGAATCAATCTTCAGGATGTTTTTCTCATATATATCCAATAAAGTCCCAAACGGAGCATTTCTTCATGTCTATATAACCCATGGCAGAGAAGGACATCACATGCCCAGTGTGCGTGACCAAGAACTGGCAATCTGCCTGACCAGTCACTCCAATGGCTCTCATCCGGTCCCACATCAAGCTAGATGCTTCATTCTACGTTCTACTGCCTGTTGACATCTAGTGGAAGGCGTATGAAGTGCATACAGATCCATAAATATAGGAGAATTGAATAGGCGATGACTTTCACAGCGACCCATTTCAGAATTTTCACTTCCTGTTTGGAAGTTTGCCTGCTATATGAGTTCTGTTTTACTCACAGATATAATTCAAACAGTTTTAGAAACTTCAGAGTGTTTTCTATCCAATAGTAATAATAATTTGCATATCATATGATCTTGGACAGAGTACGAGGCCGTTCAATTTGGGCACCAATTCATCCAAAGGTGAAAATGTCGCCCCCTATCCTAGAGAAGATATACCTTAGTGCCATTCCAGTGCTCTGACTATTGTCTGTGATTTAGTGCACCATTCCTCAAACACGTGCCATTTACAACTACAAAGGGATCTGGTGGATAAGGCTCTAGCACTCTGAATAGTCTAACTTACATTTTGGGGAAACACGACAGTGTTGAAGTTGAACCATTCACAGGCCAGGCCCAGAGTGCCAACCGTTCCGGGTGAGGATGGAAAATCTCCCCTCGTTCATGGCACTGTTGGTCCCGACGCAGGGGGAGGGGCCATGGTTGATTGCATAGTGGCCAATGTGGCGCTATTAGTATGAGAGATAGACCCCTTTCCTGCACCCTGGATAGGGTGGGGGAAATCAGCGCCAGTGGGGGAAATGCATACAGGAGGATGTGGCCACGTGCGCCAATGCATCCACTCCCATCGGTGTATCCCGAGTATTCTCTATTGATGCATAAAGATCCACTGCTGGAATGCCGAAGTGCATCCAAACCTGATTGGCTACCTCTGGGTGGAGCTTCCACTCTCCGTATAGAGGGTTCCCCCTGGAAAGTAAATTTGCCCCCAGATTCAGTACTCCCGGTACATGAGTAGCTCTCAGTGACTGGAGATGCACACTGCTCTATATAATCAGTATGTGTGCCAGTGTGTATAAGTGAGGGTATTGCAGTCCCCCTTGTCTGTTTATGTAAGCCACAACAGTGGTATTGTCTGTTCTGACGAGAACTATTATCAAGGGAGGCCAAATGCTTGCTGGCATCAATCAATCAAATGCTACAGCGGCAACATGTCATACTCTTTTGCTCCAGGCAGCATCAGATACAGTACATGGGCTACACATACTGAGACAGGGGGTCGCTGTTTCCCTCACTCAGATGATTCCTCCGGGAATTGGTGTTAAATTATGAAAACACAAAGAGGAAAGAGAGATTATTTTATCATTTTTATTGGACAAATATTTGGGGAAGCCTGCCTTCCATTGTCATCCATGAATACACTCCACTGTTTCCCTTAAATTTTAGATCCTAATATTACACTTTATGAACCCACAACAAATTGAAGATGACCTTATAAATAGTCTTAACACATGCGTGGAATGTATTTTGTTTCTGTAGCAGTTTGGTGTCACATGACTTGTTCATGAGCACGTGTAATTGACAGGGTCGTTCATGGACAGGAGAGGGAGAGCGAGGCAGGAGAGATAGAGAGAGAGATGCTAGTGGGAGTTACCAGCGGAGGATCGGCGGGGGAATGGAGCGTACTTTTTGTTGATTGAGGGGAACCTACCGTGCCTCCCGCGGCAGAAGCGGTAGTTCCCTCCCCAGGACAAGCATCAGTTTCCAATTTTAACCCCGGGTGGTGGACATATATGGATATTTATAGGTTAAACAAAGAAATGTGTCTAGAACATCACCAAGACAATCCCGGAAATAACAGACGTACCCTCAGCCGGTCACGTAGGCTACGTTACTGGAAGCTTTGCGTTACTGATAGGTAAGTGTACAATCAGATGACAGATAGAGGGCTATATTTTTCACGGGATACTATTATTACATGCACGTTGTTGAATTGATTTCCGAATCATAGCTAAACTCACTCCAAAATAATCCAATATAGGCTATCTGTATTTTTGGAAGGAATGCAAACACGTGTAGGCTATATGTCTTAAGTTATTGGCTATGCATGCAGGCTATACACTAAGTAATGTGAATGCATAGCAAGGTAGAGTGGCATGCGTTCTATAGATTAGCTGCTCTGACAGTGTGTTTACCCCCTCATCGTGAAGTGGGGAATTATTATAACCGATATCAATATTATGACTTTAATGTGTTGTTATTGCCTGAAATATATTGTCATAAATATATTTTAGGATTGAACTGCTGTAACAAATCAATTACTATTTAACTACCCGAGTCACTATAGCCCCATGTCGGAATAGAATATATTATTAGAATATAATAAAACATATTTAAAGCAATGTAGGCCTATTTCAAGTTTGTCAATAAATGTAGGCAACGCTACATAAGATATTAGGCCTACGGTTAAATTTGTCTACAAAGTGTAGGGTCCCTTACAGGTTTCTTAATTTATGGAATATGAATGGTCTAGGCCTGGTGGGAAAATTAGGCTGATTTATGTTTAGCTTGAGTATTTTGTCCCAAGCATGTGAGGCTATGCGATTAGCCTACATATTATAGGCTATAACGGTAATCGCAGTCAAGTAATTATTGTATCATTTTGTTTTAGAAACATTTCAAGCTTCTGAATACCAGAAAACATTTCAATAGAAGACAAATGTGAAACCATTTAAAGAAAAATCATGAATGAAAGAAAAACGGTGGCAAGGAGACTTTTTAATATGAAACTTTCCAAAGCTGTGGCTCCTCTCTCGCAGCCTCGGCAGTTGTGCTGCACTCTCGCTCTCGCACGGTGGCTCCCGTAAAAAATGAGGCGAGGACGTGGGCTACGTGCGCATCCAGCACTAGACGAGATGAAATGGAGCGCTTGGAACACACGGACCTTTTAAATCCAAGCTCTTCCCACGGACACAACAGTTTTCCAGCTGCCGGCGAGAGAGTAACAAACGGTGAACACATATTTGGAGCTGCCGAGTTTCAACCTTTCCAACCCAGCATGGGACTTAATGGACTAAACGGCTACTGCCAGGGCATAGCGCCGGTTGGGAGCGCCACGGCCGCGGAATTACTGTCTGGTCTGGCTTCAAAAACAAGCACTTCCAGCATCACGGTTTTAAAGAAACAGACGAATACTGGGCTGCCGTTCTATAACGGTGGGATTGTGTCTCCATCCGCAACCATTGAGGGCAACCACAGTGGGGTTTTGGCGCAAAGTCCCAACGGTTACCCTCCGAAAGTGAAAGGGGTGGGGGAGACACCCAATGGCCTTGCGCAACCCCTCGGCAGCAGAGCACGCCTCGTGGAGAATGGGGACAGAACACAACATGAGAAATGCATTCTTCTGGTGAAGAGGCCCAATGGTGACCCGCAGGTCAAACAGCTGCACCATCGGAAGCGGAGAGGTGAGGAGAACCGGGACATGGGTTCTGAGACTCCCAAAGGCTGTGCCTTATCAGTGGGTTCAGGTTTAGGTACTCTAGGTATGATGGCCTATGGACCAGGTGAGTCGATAACCCCGGACTGCAAACGGAGACGAGTGTCGGAGAGCGAAGTTCACAAAGCGGAGCCTTCCAAACCCGGCAAGGCTGTCCTCCCTCTTGCTGCCAACGGCGATAGCAGCATCAACAATAACCATAGCAACCACAACCACTGCGCCACCCCTCACCCCTCTTTGCCCGACCCTCACAACAACAAGCTGCACCACAATGTACACAAGTTGACGCTGCTGGGCCCCGGGGTTGTTCCAGGCCAGATGTCCCCGGTGGAGGCCAACAGCATCCGGTCTCTACCGTTACCGGCCGAGGCGGGCTGGTCGGCGGAGAGTATCGCCCAGCAGTACATCGTGCCCTGTCTGACTTCCTATGGTATCTGTGTGAAGGACAGTTTCCTGGGGCCACGGCTGGGTGAGTCGGTGCTGGGCGAGGTGGAGAGTCTGAACCGCAGCGGGAAGTTCCGGGGGGGTCAGCTGGTCAGCCAGAGGAGCATCCCCTCACGGAATATCCGTGGAGACCAGATCGCCTGGGTGGAGGGGCACGAGCCGGGGTGCGAGGGCATCGCCATGCTGATGGCACACATCGACGAGGCCGTGATGCACAGCGCTGCCAACGGGCAGCTGGGGGACTGTGTCATCAATGGACGCACCAAGGTGAGAGAACTGGGAGGGTGGGGGAGGACCGAGGGGCAGGGTAGCAGGTAGAGGCGGTGGGTTTGAGGACAGGAAGGGATGGCGTCATCAATTGGAGCACCAAGATGAGGGGAGATGTGGGACGAGAAGCTGGGGAAGAGAGAAATACAGAGAATTGTGGAAGGGAACAGGGTGAGCTGGGGACTCAATGTCATCAATGGCCATATCATGCTGAGAGGAGGATGAGGGGTGAGAAGGAGGAGAGACTGAAATAGAAAGGATTAGTACCAATGTCAACGTTTTCTATAATTCTACGCCATAGATAGCGGGGATTAGCTGCGGTGTCCCATTTTGATGACATCATCTACTGTGATCCTGAACTGGCACTATCATATCACTGATAAAGGGCGGGTATGTAATCCTGTCTGTTCTCCTCCCTGTCTGATTCAATGTGATAGGGCCACACCCACAGGTAAGTGGGGCCATAGCTGTCCTATATCCCCCTGACTTCTCCCATGCCAGTGTATGCCCCTATTGTCATGCCACTGTTTATGCCAATGTTCTCATACCACTGGCAGCAAGTCAACCTTCTGGAGCTATCTGGTCTGAGATCGGTGTTTCACTAGCTTTGAAGACCGCTCTTTCAATCTCTCACCCATACGCAAACAAGGCATTCTTGTGGCTGGTTTGGTGAGGGTGTGTGTGTTTGATTGGTTGGTGTCTGTTTGGATGGCTGTGTATATGTTTGATTGTTTGCTTGCCTAGCCTACTGTATACTACTTTTGTATGGCTATGTACGTATGCGCTTGTTTGGATCGTTTTTCTCTTTGTGTGTTTGAGATTATGAATGTATGAACGAGTGTTTATTTTTAACCATCCTTAGCATAGCGTAAAACGTTGATATTACAAGCTTAGACAATGGCCAGACATGACCGACAGGTTTGGGTTCAAATTGAAGTCACTCAATTCAAGTTAAAAAAGTGTGTGTGTATGTATGTATGTATATATATATATTTTTTTTTTAATGAATAGTTTCTCTTTTTCAGTTTATTAAGAATTCACTGAAAAGCCCTGTTCAATTATTTAATTGGAATTTCACTTGACTTCCTGAATAGACTGACTTTCATTCGATTACCAAAGAGCAGTAGTTGGCTGCAGTGCTGTAAAGCTGTCAGTGAGCTCGCTCAGTGACGCAGGTCTGGATATTTGAGCCAGGCCCTACGTCTGTCTTTACGTAGTATGTCACGGTCCTACGTCTGTCTCACCCAATCTCACTGCATTCTCCCAGGTTTCCACCCCACCCTGACCCAGTTTCTCAGCCCACTCATCCCTCTCCCAAAGCAGGGTTCAGACCTATCTAGTCCTTGGTTCACCTAGACTAGAGCATGGTTTGAGTCCTGCATAAGCCGCAGTACATATACTGAATATAACCCTATGTGTTCACTGTAAATCACTTTGATATAATCTGCTAACTAGTGACTGTGTTACATTAACATATTATCTCAGTTGTTCACTACTGCACCATGACCCCAGGGGCTGGATCTTATCAGTGGTGTTAGCCATTGCAGGACTGTCTAGACTTTGTTACGCCACATTTACTCAAAGAGCTTGAAGTGAAATATTTCTAGTCGATAAAGTAGTGGTGGTGGGGATAGAAGTCGTGATAGAATGGTAGAGGGCGTAGCAGTAATAGTTGTGGTAGTTGTAGCCTTAATAGAATTAGTAGTAGTAGCTATAATGTAGGGTACTACGTGTAATAGTAGTAATAGTTGAGGTAGTTGTAGCCTCACTAGTGGTAGTAGTTGGGCAATTCCATGGTAACGGAATTACGCTGAGACTCACATTTTTTTTTCACTTTAAAATGTATACCAAACAAAAACCATTGATTTCAAAGTTGAACAAACCATAGAACTCTATGCAAAAGGACTACTTTGAACAATTTCACACACAGTTTCACAAAAACACATTACATGAAGAACTGTGCGGATACAAAGTTTGGTAACCGAACAAAACTGAGATTTTATCAAGCTTTGCATCGGCACAAATTTTTCAGTAAATGTGTTTTTATTTATTTGTGTGAATTGTTCAAAGCAGTCGTTGTGCTTTGAAATCAATGTTTGTTTTTTGTTTGGCATACATTTTAAAGTAAAAAAATCTCTGCGTATTTCCATTACAGTGGAATTGCCCAGTTGTAGTGTAGGGTGGTAGTCATAGTGGTAGCTTTAGAAGTAGTAGTAACTGTAGTGTAGGGTAGTAGTAACTGTAGTGTAGGGTGGTAGTCATAGTGGTAGCTTTAGAAGTAGTAGTAACTGTAGTGTAGGGTAGTAGTAACTGTAGTGTAGGGTGGTAGTCATAGTTGTAGCTTTAGAAGTAGTAGTAACTGTAATGTAGGGTAGTAGTAATTGTAGGGTAGTTGTAACTGTAGTGTAGGGTGGTAGTAATAGTTGTAGCTTTAGAAGTAGTAGTAACTGTAAGGTAGGATAGTAGTAACTGTAGTGTAGGATAGTAGTAACTGTAGCGTAGGGTAGTAGTAACTGTAGTGTAGGGTGGTAGTAATAGTTGTAGCTTTAGAAGTAGTAGTAACTGTAAGGTAGGGTAGTAGTAACTGTAGTGTAGGGTGGTAGTAACTGTAGTGTAGGGTGGCAGTAATAGTTGTAGCTTTAGAAGTAGTAGTAACTGTAAGGTAGGGTAGTAGTAATTGTAAGGTAGGGTGGTAGTAACTGTAGTGTAGGGTGGTAGTCATAGTGGTACTGCAATACTTGTGGATTTAGCCTAGCGTGTGAGTGGGGCACCAGTTCCAGGGTTAACCGTGTGTGTGCAGTAGAGATGTGAGGGGTAGCAGCAGTACCAGTGTTCAGTGGGTCAGAGCTGTCAGAATACATTTGGGATCTAAACCTCTCGTGGGGTGCAGTGTGTGCGTGTCTGTGTACACTACATTATCAAACCGCGTCTGTGCGGTGACCCCGTCGGAGTAGTAGAGATACACCTTGCCCCCACAGTGACATACGTTCTGTAATACCCAGACACCATGTGTTTGAACAGAGTCGTCACTCTCCCAGTCATCAGCCCTTTGCTCCTCTGTCATGGAACTGACTATTCTTCTTCCAGGTCAAAGGTTATGCTTACTCTGGTCCATGAGTGTGGCAGACAGGCAGCTGATGTTAAATGGGTTAGTTGAGCCACAAGCCAATGTCCCTGCTCATATGTTCCATCACAACTCCCCTACTCTTGCCTTGGCATACTGTGCCATCTTGAATGGAAAGAATGTCCTTGCTGTGTGTTATGTAGTGTGGTGGAAGTGGATAGAACAGTAGCAGTGAGTCACAGATCAAGGTATGAATTGGGGGTGGAAGTGGGCGAGGCAAAGATTAGAATAACAGAAAGGGAGGGAGGAGTTCGGCTAATTTACAAGGTCATTGCGCCAGCAGTTCTCTGCTCTTTAATCTTTCTTCTTCTTTTTTTTAAGGTGCAATATGCCATTTCCTTGTTGCAGAAATTCTACTAGTTTGCCTAATTTCAGTTTGTGACAAAACAAGCAATATATAGTGTAGAGCATCATTGTACCATCTAAACTGCTGTGAAATATATTTTCAATAACCAAAAATATTGTATTTTCAGCTGTTTGAAGTAGAACGTAAAAGACGCAAAAACGAAACTTAAGGGAAGCATAGAAATAGTGCACATAGAACAGATCTACCGCTTCTTGGACTTGCTTTCAATGAGAATGCCAGATCTATAATGCACATTTCTATGTGAATTTAGTCAGGTCTCCCAAAAAGTTACATATTGTAGCTTTTAATACTTTTTATTTATTGGTTTTTAAATCGCAACAGAATCACAACAAAAGCTATATACATTTACCCCCCAACCTGAAACTTGCTTTCGTTTTCCTATGTCGATCTGTACTTAGCTCCGATCTGTATTAGCCTACTGTCTATATGGCTCAGTAAGTACTGTCCCCCACTATTGTTTCTCTCTAGTGTTATGTGTCTATTCTTTCCTTTTGTCCTTCTTTCTCATTGTTCCCTTTTTTTTTTTTTTTCTCTTCTCTCTTTCGGTCCCTCTCCCTTTCTCCTGCGTCTTATCAGCCCCTCTCTAGCTTCTCTGCCAAACTATTTCCCCTCCGTTTCCTTGGTAACAGGGCCATACAGAGCGTAGCACTGCAGTGTGTGTGTGTGTGTGTGTGTGTGTGTGTGTGTGTGTGTGTGTGTGTGTGTGTGTGTGTGTGTGTGTGTGTGTGTGTGTGTGTGTGTGTGTGCCCAGAATAATGCCACCATAGCACCAGCTGGAGCTCAACCCAATGCACGCTCAGCAAACACACACCAGCTCCAGCTCCATCCAAGCACAACGCAGCAGCGACAATGTATCACAAGAAAAGGCGCAGAGAAGGAGTGGTAGAGAAGGAGTGGTAGAGAAGGAGTGGGAGAGAGAGAGATGGGTACAGAGAGAGATGGGGAGAGAGAGAGATGGGTAGAGAGGGAGAGTGGTAGAGAGAGAGATGGGTAGAGAGAGAGTGGTAGAGAGGGAGATGGGTAGAGAGAGAGATGGGTAGAGAGAGAGATGGGTAGAGAGAGAGATGGGTAGAGAGAGAGATGGGTAGAGAGAGAGATGGGTAGAGAGAGAGATGGGTAGAGAGAGAGATGGGTAGAGAGAGAGAGATGGGGAGAGAGAGAGATGGGGAGAGAGAGAGATGGGGAGAGAGGGAGAGTGGTAGAAAGAGAGTGGTAGAGAGGGAGATGGGTAGAGAGGGAGATGGGGAGAGAGAGAGTGGTAGAGAGGGAGATGGGTAGAGAGGGAGATGGGGAGAGAGAGATGGGTAGAGAGAGAGATGGGTAGAGAGAGAGATGGGTAGAGAGAGAGATGGGGAGAGAGAGAGATGGGGAGAGAGAGAGATGGGGAGAGAGAGATGGGTAGAGAGAGAGAGAGATGGGTAGAGAGAGAGAGAGATGGGTAGAGAGAGAGAGAGATGGGTAGAGAGAGAGAGATGGTTAGAGAGAGAGAGATGGGTAGAGAGAGACACTGTTGCGCTAGAGCACACAAAAAACTATACATACCTCGGCCTAAACATCAGCGCCACAGGTAACTTCCACAAAGCTGTGAACGATCTGAGAGACAAGGCAAGAAGGGCATTCTATGCCATCAAAAGGAACATACATTTCAACATACCAATTAGGATCTGGCTAAAAATACTTGAATCAGTCATAGAGCCCATTGCCCTTTATGGTTGTGAGGTCTGGGGTCCGCTCACCAACCAAGACTTCACAAAATGGGACAAACACCAAATTGAGACTCTGCATGCAGAATTCTGCAAAAATATCCTCCGGGTACAACGTAGAACACCAAATAATGCATGCAGAGCAGAATTAGGCCGATACCCACTAATTATCAAAATCCAGAAAAGAGCCGTTAAATTCTACAACCACCTAAAAGGAAGCGATTCCCAAACCTTCCATAACAAAGCCATCACCTACAGAGAGATGAACCTGGAGAAGAGTCCCCTAAGCAAGCTGGTCCTAGGGCTCTGTTCACAAACACAAACACATCCCACAGAGCCCCAGGACAACAGCACAATTAGACCCAACCAAATCATGAGAAAACAAAAAGATAATTACTTGACACATTGGAAAGAATTAACAAAAAAAACTGAGCAAACTAGAATGCTATTTGGCCCTAAACAGAGAGTACACAGCGGCAGAATACCTGAGCACTGTGACTGACCCAAACTTAAGGAAAGCTTTGACTATGTACAGACTCAGTGAGCATAGCCTTGCTATTGAGAAAGGCCGCCGTAGGCAGACATGGCTCTCAAGAGAAGACAGGCTATGTGCTCACTGCCCACAAAATGAGGTGGAAACTGAGCTGCACTTCCTAACCTCCTGCCCAATGTATGACCATATTAGAGAGACATATTTCCCTCAGATTACACAGATCCACAAAGAATTCGAAAACAAATCCAATTTTGATAAACTCCCATATCTACTGGGTGAAATTCCACAGTGTGCCATCACAGCAGCAAGATTTGTGACCTGTTGCCACAAGAAAAGGGCAACCAGTGAAGAACAAACACCATTGTAAATACAACCCATATTTATGGTTATTTATTTTCCCTTGTGTACTTTAACCATTTGTACATTGTTACAACACTGTATATATATAATATGACATTTGTAATGTCTTTATTGTTTTGAAACTTCTGTATGTGTAATGTTTACTGTTAATTTTTATTGTTTATTTCACTTTTGTATATTATTATTACCTCACTTGCTTTGGCAATGTTAACACATGTTTCCCATGCCAATAAAGCCCCTTGAATTGAGTAGTAGATGAAGAGAAGAGTGGACGAGAGAAGGAAGAAGAAGATATCTTATGTAGGGAGAGATGGATGTTATTTCGAAGGAGTGAGATGAGAGGTGGTCCAGAGGGATAGACAGCGCGCGACGCAGCAGCGCCAGCCGTATCCTAATGAGTGTCTGGCGCAGCGTGCCCTCAGATGCCCCTCCCAGAGAGCCAGCCACGCTGCTGCACACAGGATCAGCCAGGGAGATGCTAGCAACTAGCATTTAGCCTAGCGCACACACGATCCAGTACCAAGCTAGCTGCTAAGACAAAGAGATATGTAAAACAAATGATGAGAGCTTTATATAGACTTTAAGGTACTCACTTCCTATCCTTACCCATTCAGTTTACAGAAGCCTGAATGATAATGTAACCATTGCACTCGAATGCAAGACGGTTTTAAAGATGAGCATTTACTTTTCTCTGTGTGACCTCCTAGGGGATTTTAGTGCTTGTTGTTTGTCCTGGGAGAGTAGGCTCTGGAAGAGCATGGTTCTTGTGATCTCATCTTGTTTTGGAGCTTTGTACAAGCAGGGGTTGATGACTCATACTGACTCTGAGAGTAGTCCGGACTGCGGTTCGGTGTCCTATGCCAAACAGTCACACATCTCTACTTACTGTATGAACACATGCCCACTCGCCTTTCAAGTGATTCTCACATACGGAGAGCACTTCCCAAGTGCAGTCCATCTTGGGTTTGAAATCCAGTGTGTCACTATTTGTGTCTCAGTGCGAGCGTGTTCTAGTGTGTGACTGCCTGTGTGTTTACGTTGTGTTTGTTTGCATGTGTGTGTGTGTGGTCTCAGATTATGCTGACAGTAGACTGGGTTGGTTGCGTATGCGTTTGCATATAGAGTCACACTGGTGGGTAGTGTGACATTCTGATTTACAGAGCAGGGGAGAAAATGAAATGGAGTGTACATAGTGTAAATTACCGCTTTGTCAGGTTATTGGAAATGGGGGAGCACAAACACACACACACACACACACACACAGACAGAGAGAGACACACCCTCAGCCCTGTGGTTAGTGTGACTCAAGCGAGATGGGGTCCATCACCAGGCATGACTCATCAAGGCTGACCAGCTTTTTCTGCTAGATACCTGACCTCATTAACAAGTACACACTCAGCCGCAGCGGAGGGAAAGTGATAGGAGTTGATTTCAGTATGGAAACTATGAGAAGATGGATATGCGATGAGAGAGGTGAAGAGAAAGATGGAAATATAATGGGATTTATTGTTAGAATATCCAATAAAGTTTATTTCACTAGAAATAAACCTGTAACAAAACACTCCTATTTTTCCTATTTGCTTCCAATAATTCACAGACGGTCATGGCGCGTTACTTCATCTTACTTATGTCAGTGTCAGCTCAGCTGGTTAGTCAGGCCTGAGACTTACTGCAGGTCCACAGAGAGCCATAGAACCCAATGTGCCTGTATCGATCCCTGGACAGGCGCCGTCTGTCCTTAGCTCAGCCTTACTGACTCATCCAGAAATACACAGGCCAGCTGAGCACACAGAGTTCGCCTCAGTCCGACCCATTTGTCACTGTCTGATCGGCACAGAATGTGCCATCACAGCATAGAACAGCTCACATCAGCCCAGTCCAGTATAACCCACACAGGCCCACTTCAGCTAAGCTCAGCCTGGCAAATCCCCATCCCAGTATACACCTACCTACCCCAGTGCTAGCTAGTTAGCCTAGCACTACCCTGATGCTCTCCCCTCTCTCCTGTCTGTCTGTGTGTCTGTCTCATCAGGATCAGGCCGTGTATTTGTTCAGCCTTATCTCCCTCCTGCCTCTGTCCTCCATGCCCCTTATCTGCTGGCAGTATGCTATGCCAGCGTGCTCGGCCCTTTTTATTTTTCTTCTTTCCAGGAACAGCCTGTTCTCTCTCTCTCTGGCCTTCATCTTGGCAGGCAGGCATGCGGGCAGAGACAGGAGACAGCGCTATTAGGGCATTAATGCTGGTGCCAGCGGTGCCCATTAGATTGGCACGGAGGCACAGAGAGATTTGAAGAGAGATTGAAGAAGGCTGATCTGATCGCGACACGTCGGGTCATGCCGTTTGAATGAGATCGGGGGCTGGGAGCAACAGGGGAGGAGAGCGACTGGGATACCGTTGTACGGTCACGGTGTTTGTGACATTCATATGCCGGTTTGGCTGACTCTCACAGTTCTGGTTGACTACTGGCTTAGATCTCTACTCGCGCTGGTTTGGACTGTCTCATGTCTATATGAACGCTGGTGTACAAGGACTTTGTTTTTTCAGCTTTGTGTGTGTTTGTACACACGTGTGCATATCCTCCAGGCTAGGGCTGTGCTGTGGCACGGTACATGTTAACCACAATTAAGTATGCAACAGTTGCACGTGCTCTCAGGCCCAAAAAATGTGCACTTATAAAATACTACATGCATACATGCAGTGGGCTGCAATCTTCAACATCATGGTCAGTGCAAGCGTCAAACATCTATTGGCTGTATATCTACCGCTAAGCGTCAAACATCTATTGGCTGTATATCTACCACTAAGCATCAAACATCTATTGGCTGTATATCTACCTCTAAGCATCAAACATCTATTGGCTGTATATCTACCGCTAAGCATCAAACATCTATTGGCTGTATATCTACCGCTAAGCATCGAACATTTTATTGGCTGTATATCTACCGCTAAGCATCGAACATTTTATTGGCTGTATATCTACCACTAAGCATCAAACATCTATTGGCTGTATATCTACCGCTAAGCATCAAACATCTATTGGCTGTATATCTACCCCTAAGCATCAAACATTTTATTGGCTGTATATCTACCCCTAAGCATCAAACATCTATTGGCTGTATATCTACCGCTAAGCATCAAACATTTTATTGGCTGTATATCTACCGCTAAGCATCAAACATCTATTGGCTGTATATCTACCGCTAAGCATCAAACATCTATTGGCTGTATATCTACCCCTAAGCATCGAACATTTTATTGGCTGTATATCTACCACTATAGTGCTTTTCCCATTTGTTTCCGTTGACATTTTTGTGAGTGTAATGAGTGCGGTTAGGGGATGCGAGGTTAGAGGATGCGACTATTAGCGACTAAAACATTCTGGAAGCCCGCTGGAAGTGCTTGACAACATATAAATGTTCACCAGCATTTCTCTGTGCCCTGACACTGATTGCTTAGCAACAGAGCAGAGTGAATTGAGACTGATTTCCATCTCAATCCCAGATAAAGAGCTCTTCCACAGTGAGTCAGGATCAACGCAAAGGCCTTAGTAAGGTCATTCTTTCCCACAATGCAACACCACCACCCATGGTGCTGATGACATCATATTTCCCAGAAGCAGCCTGACCCTGTCGTGAACAAACCCCCCCCCATCTGTCAAAACACAATACATAACATTAGAGCAGCCAGATGTATTTCGAGTGCTCTTAAAAAACTACTGTACTGATTATACTGTATATGTTCACTAGCCAATCCTTTAAATCAAGTCTTACTTACAGTCCATGTCCTGTGTGTTATACACCACAATGTTATCAGTTGAATTATGTAGCCACGTTTAACAGTCCCAGTACAGTAAATCACATCGGGATTACTGTAATGTCTGTCCTCTACACACTGACTCCTGGAGGGACTTCAGACGAGCTCTGTCCTGGCTGTGTGTGTGTGGTACTTGTTGGTGGGTAGAGACCAGCAGGTTGGGGCTGGAGTCAGAGGTTAATGAACACACACAGCATGTGAGCGTCGCGCGGTAATGAGGCGAGACGATGGTGGCCGGCAGGCTGGCCAGAGAGTCACACAGGCAGAAGGGAACACTTGTACTTTGGCATGTATCACTCCTCCATAATGAGACTGAGCCAGATTATGGTTTGACTACAGATGGGCGTATTTGGGTGTCATTTCGGTATCCTGTGACTGTTCACTATGTCGGATATGATTATTGAGGTGTGTATTTGACATAGCTGCTTTGCGCCACGGTATGCAAAAGGCTGACTGGCACTGTAATGGATTCAGTGGATTTGAACATGAAGGACTTTGTCGTCACTTTGTATTGAAGCTTCTGGGCTTGACAGTTCTGGAGTGACACTGAATGATACTGTCTTCTCTCCCTGCTCGCTCCTCATTCCTTGCTGATAACAGAGCCAATATTTGTCTAACTGAGCCTAGCTGGAGTGAAGGAGGAAGTCAGCCCTCCGCTCTTCACCAGTGTTTACTCTTCCCCCTTGTACTCTGTGATGGGCTGGGAGAGGGGAGGAGAGAGAAAGGAGAAGGAGCAATGGAGGGACAGAGGAGAGGGAAGGTAAAGACAGAGAGAAAAGGAGAAATAATGACATCATTTTTAAGAGAAGGGAAGACCAGGTGAGAGAGAGAACAAAGGGAGGCAGAGAGAAAAGGCAGTGGAAGAGTGAGAAAAGAGAGGCAGAGTAAAACAAAAGGGAGAAAAGGTTCTTGTTCAGAGTCGGTGAAGGGATGAGGTGTACTGTACTCTCCAGGGTCCTGATCTGTATCGTGATAAAGTATCCGTGCCCTGACAGAACACACCGTCAACCGGGACCCTGATGGCTTTCTTTCTCACATTCCTGTTCTCACACACACACACACCAAACCTGACCCAAACAACCTCCCCAGCAGAGATACAAAGGCTAGGGGCCCGATTCCGACTCGAGTTAAGCGTGAGTAAATGGAACGTAATTCCATTTTGATGCACTTCTCCATGCATATTCGGACCTTGAACGTAAGCATGAGAATAGCGTGCTCTTCGTTTTGGGTGGAGATGGACTAAATTAAGGTGTGGCGGAGGTGTGTCTACAGATACACCATTTCCTGACCTTGATTTAATTCCCTAATAATTACACAACCTTTACGAGCGAGGAAACCAAGAATAACGTCTAGCGAACCTACCGGTTCCAAGTGGAAACCTACTTCATTTTTTTCAGATTGGTTTTATTTCTATCTCCATGCACTGTAATGTAAGAGCTACTGATAAGAGCTAGGTAAATGAGTAATCCATTTGGATAAGGGAATTGTAAATATAAATGACACTTGTTTTGGTTATATTTTAACTTGTGATCACCGGAGACAAATGTGAAACCAGTCGTATGGCAGAAAACTGAAATTATGAAATTCTGTGCCAATATGCAGAATTTAAATTGTATGGCCTTTTTCATTTTCAGGGATGGGCACTCTCGAATATCTTATTTATAGGCTACCCCGACTTTCTCTGTTTACCATTTCTGTCATGTTAAATATTACCCACTATCAGTATCGACCGTCAGTAGGCCTAATAATAACACATATTCAAATCCCAATTTACTGTTAGTTCCCTTCAGTTGGTATAGCCTACATTATCATTCCATTTAATTACATTGTTTAGTTTACCTTCATTTGCTTCCTCTGCAAATGACGGCCAAGTGGTTGACTTGGGGGCAGTTCCACAGACACAGATTAAGACTAGTCTTGGACTAAAAAGCAAGCTCAATGGGTAATCTTTTGAAAATGCTTTTTATTTCAGTATTAGGCTTAATCTGTGTCTGGGAAACCACCCCTTGGTGTTCTAGAGGTGTTGGATCAGAGCCTTTGTGACACAGTATTATTATTAGGATTAGTATTGAACAAGGTCATGCGTCATGTGTGTTCACCATGTGTGGTGTTGGATCTAGACGTGCTAATATGGCTAGGTTTACACAGGCAGCCCAATTCTGATATTTTTTTCCAATAATGAGTCTTTTGACCAATCACATCAGATCTTTTTCAGTGCTGATCTTTTTGGTAAAAATTGGGCAGCTTGTGTAAACTCGGCCTATGTGATATGTGGTGTTAGCTTTTCGCATAGTTGCGTGCAGCGAAGGAATGTGTACTCCCAGCCCGTTCAGAAACACACATCCCTAGAGAAGCACATGGACTAGTCTTTAACACAGCCTTGCCTAGCAGGGGAAATGCCAGCCAGAGGCCATTGTTTCTCTACTGATACTCAAGGGACTGTCTCCAGTCCAGTCCAGTACAGGTGAGGTTGAAACATTAGCTGAGAAGTTACATGCTCACGGTCCTGTCCTCCACAGAACCAGCTAGTTAGTGTTTGAGTAACGTCTTGTGCAGACGATAACCCATTTCTTTCTCTATAATAAAGTTCTTAGAACAGTCCGAGTTCATAGTAATGTGTGACCCGTAATGTATGCATGCGGGTTAGAATTGGAGTGGTCCTACACAACAGTGTTTAAGACACCGAGAAATCATTGGGACACTGACTGACTGTCTCTATACAGAACCATGGGACTGTGAGTGAGTACAGTAACCTATATGGTGCCCTATGGAGTGGAATTTCATCCCTACGAACACCAGTGAAGGGGTTAAGTAACTGTACACACAGCAGAGCCCTACCACTTCTACTGCTCACCGCCTAAAGCCTCTTACCTGACTGGTGGATAAAGGGTTCGGCCCACTGATGATATGGTACAGGCTCAGTGGAATGGGAGTGGCGACATGGCTGCCATACCCGGCCATTATGGCTTAAAGGCACAGCGTCTAGTTTCACAGCGCAGACTGAGTGTGCATGCTTCACTCTTCACACTATTAAAATGGGCCATGGCACAAAACCCTTATTACAGAACCGCTGTCACGTTAGTAGCCAATTGAAACCCTAACCCTCGTAGTCCTACAATTACAGGTTAAATGGAAGCCCTAACGTTGGTTACAGGGAGGCCCTTACTCTCTTTATCACCTTGCTTAACTCACACAGTGCTCTCTCAGAACCCATATATAGGGTAAACCGTGCTCAGTCCCTGGTGAGAAGGATGGAAGTTTCCCAGCTCCTAAGGCCAGGCCAGGCTGTTTCCCTGCCACCCTACCTCCCAATGCGGGGGTGTTCCAGTTGCCTCAGGGGGAGGGAGGGAGTGTCTGGGTTGTGTTTTTATAACACGTCTTAAAGGGGAACTGCACCTGCTGTTTTGGCCACTTTTTCTCTCTCTTGTTCCTCAAGAAATGCTGGCGGCCATGATGGAAGCCAAACATGTGGGTCCTTGCCACCACCAAGACGCACCATAGAGTACCACAGTATGAGTCATAATACCCTTAAAACCTAGCGGTCAAAATAGGGAAATGGTTCCAATCGTTTTCCCACCATTTTCCCATAGGAGATTTTAGAAACACTTAAAATAAGGGCTGTGTTCTGTGTAGGCTTACCCTGGCGTGACAATTTGATAACCGTGCAGATCTCTCTCAGACAAGGTGACTTAAAAATATGGTCGGCAGTATTTACCCCCCCAAAAATGTAACGCTAATTAGCTGCTAATGTGGCTATCATAAAGAACTACAAATGCCATGATGATCTGGATGAGACTGCTGAATTGTGGCAAAGGTAAGAATCTCTGGATTAACTATCTAATGTTAGTTAAATGTAGTAATGAATAAATTGGCAACATTTCTTTAAATGAACAATTCTTTGAACTTTCTTGTGCAAGTTTTAAATGGACACAATACCTGTTAGCAAAGGTGTCAGCTAGAGATGACGTGCTTGCAGGGATTTGTAGTGTTGCATGATGTCTACTTTGATGCTAATTAGCATTTTCAAATCTGAGAGTAAATAGAGCCAGATATACTGATAAAAGTCACCTTGTCCGAGAGAGATTTACACGGTTATCAAAACGTCACACCAGGGTAAACCTAGACAAAACACAGCCCCCTTATTTGAAGTGTTTCTAAAATCCCCTATGGGAAAAATGAATGGTGGAAAAACAATTAGAACCATTTCTCTGTTTGACCGTTAGGTTTCCAGGGCTTCTGAATCAAGTGCACCTACCGCCAACAGCGCAACACAAATAAATGAAAAAGGAGCGCAAGCCTTTATTGTTGTTGGCTTTCATATCAGAAATGTTTGAAGATCGACGAGTCGATTGCAATCGACCGGTTTGTAACCACTGATGTAGAATAAAACAACCCTCTACATAATACCATAGAAGTAGTGTTCTGCTAATATAACAATGTGCACCTTTCATTGTCATTCCCAGCCGATACAGCTACTGGTGGTGGTAATGGGGCTACCTTGGCAAATATATCAGAGTGGTCATACCTTCCTGTGTGGTTCCCAGTATACAACAGGAGTTTCCTGATCCTGGTGTAGAATACATAGGGTTTCTCCCTCCCCATATTGACTGATTCAATTCAATCATTTAAAAAAAGACGAGACATCATTCCGAGACATCAGTATCAAGCCCATCTGTCCGTCATCGCATCATCTTGCAAGTTTCCATGTGCTGGCACCATACATGTTTCTGTGAAACACATACACACATAGTCACTGTTCAGTTATACCTCAGGATGGCATGTCCTTTTCACTGGAGTCGAGGGAGACTGGCAAGGGTACTTGTGTCGCCTTACACACTTTTATTCTGAGGTCTTGCCTGACAAGCTGTAAAAATAGCAAGTGAACAGTGAATAAAATTGTTTTTGGAGGTCGCTAAACCATTGCAATCACATTGCTGGATATGTTATGATACCGACCTTTGCTCCTTCTGGTAGGTCACGGAATCCATTCATCACCAGGGAATCAGTCTGGCACCCAACTGTGCACTTTGTCTATCAGAAAAACAGGGTCAACGAATGTCATCATCCCTCAATTCTAAACATTCTGAAAGCTAATTCTAAGCTTTACATATGTAGACTGACTGGGTGCAGATTGGAGTAGATTCAGTCCGGTGACACCGTTACGCTATGTAACCAACTGTGACATGTTTTCCTATGGCCTTGGGTTGGTTTAAGTTTGTTGCTGCTAGTTAGTACACTATTGTAGTCATACATGAGTTAGCTAGTTAATACCACCATAGCTGCATCCAATATTAATTTGTGCCCTAGACATGGGTTGCACATCAGAGGCTAATGTGACTGTAGTCTAAATTACACTAACAGAGTGGCATGGAAATACGATGGCTTTACTAAAGTAGGCAAATAATTGTTTGGGAACCATTTTGCCATAAGATGTTGTCAAATTTACTTTAGAGAGATGGCAATGTCGCCATTACTGTTAGAAAAGTTTGTCAAAAAATAGCTAGCTAGCAATGTTAACGTTAGCTTGTTAAATAGGCGTCCCGCTGTCAACAACATCCGGTGAAATTGGAGGGCGCGCAATTCAAATAAATAATCGTAATATTAAACATTCATGAACATACAAGTATCTTATCATTTAAAAGCTTAAATTATTGTTAATATAACTGCGTTGTCCAATTTACAATCGGCTTTACAGCGAAAGCATACCATGCGATTGTTTGATGATGGCGCCCCACAACATTTTCCCCACCAGCACAGGCTTCATAAAATCACAAATAGCAATTAAAGAAATCACTTACTTTTGAAAATCTTCCTCTGTTTGCAATCCCAAAGGTCCCAGCTACAGCATGAAGGGTCGTTTTGTTAGATAAAATCCTTCTTTATATCCCAAAAAGTCTGTTTAGTTGGCGCCATCGATTTCAGTAATCCACTCGTTCAACATGCAGACAAAGGAGTCCAAAAAGCTACCGCTAAACTTTGTTCAAACAAGTCAAACTACGTTTCTATTTAATCCTCAGGTATGCTAAAATGTAAATAAACTATAATATTTTCATACGGAAAGAAGTATGTTCAATAGAAAAGTAAAATTAGTAAGCGCGTGGCCTCTTCACTGCGTGCCAACAGACTGATTTTGAACCGGGAGTCTTTGTACAAAAACTCAAAGTTCTTGCTCGTTTCTGAAGAAACAAGCCTGAAACAATGAACAAAGACTGACATCTAGTGGAAGCCATAGCAATTGCAATCTGGGAGTTGGAATTACAGAGATTTCCATTATAAGAGCCTGGGAGCTCAAAAAAAAGAAATCTGGTAGGTTTTCTTTGGAATTTCGCCTGCCATATCAATTATGTTATAGTCTCAGTCATTATTTTAACATTTCTAGAAACTTAAGTTTTCTATCCAATGCTACCAATTATATGCATATGCTGGCTTCTGGGCCTGAGTAACAGGCAGTTTACTTTGGGCACGTCAGTCAGGCGGAAATTCAGGAAAATAGACCCAAGTTTTTTTTTTTTTTTTTAAATACGGTGGTCCCCTCAATCTTAGTTCATCTGGTTAAGTTACAGTATTCAGCATCTAAAGTCAATCTGGCGACATCACAATCATGATGATCGCAATCATGATGTTATCGTGTTTCCAAGCCAAATCTGAATTGTATTGAGGTAGGCTAACGTTAGCTAGATAGTAAGCTATGCTAGTGATAATGGTGATAATGATTATCAAAATATACAAAACCAGAAGTCTATTGTCTAGCTACCAGTATACTCACCACCACTGGGGACCAACGAACTCCCACCTATTCTGCATGATATAGGGTCCTTTGGCAGGGCATGTAAACCATAGTTGTTGGCTGTGCATCCTGCTGGAAGCATGCATTCCATGGTCAATCTGTATAGGGCTTTTCAGTGTCAAAAGGGTGTGATCCTTTGAACGCATTGGTTGGGGGTGATGAAACAACCAAGCCCCATTCAATAAAGGGAAGCGAAGTGGGTGGAGGGGAAATTTTAACGTGGAGCTTGGCATAATTGTAATCCAAACCCAACCTTCATTTACTCGTAACGCACTGAGGTTCCAAACTCCGTTTTAGACGAGACTGACTTTATGACCAAAATTATCATATTTACACTTTTTAGTCAATTTTGACACTAGAATAAATGTTTCTAGACTCATATCGATGCTGTTTTCAAAGGGATTAGTTGTTTTTTAGGGGCAGTCACTCTTTTAAAGGCAGTCTGGAGAAGTGTGTGTCCCCCTTTTCTCCCCAATTTTGGGGAGCCAACTGCACCAATGTGTCGGAGGAAACACGGTTCAACTGGCGACCGGGATCAGCCTGCAGGGACCCGGCTCGCCACAAGGAGTCGCTAGAGCACAATGAGCCAAGTAAAGCCCCCCCGACGACGCTGGGACAATTGTGTGCCGTCCTATGGGCCTCCCGGCCACGGCCAGTTGTGGCACAGCCCGGGAATGAACCCTGTAGTGCCTTTGACCACTGCGCTACTCGCGAGGCCCATGTTCTTACTGTAACCGACTGTAACATCCCCGTCTTCTCTCCTCAGGCTATGGTGGCCTGTTACCCAGGTAACGGCACAGGGTACATCCGTCACGTGGACAACCCTAACGGTGACGGCCGCTGCATCACCTGCATTTACTATCTCAACAAGAACTGGGATGTCAAGGTACAATGGAACATTGAGTCTCATACATCTAATCTACTATACTTTACAGTCCCACCAGGTTTTCCCTGTCAGCCATGGGTTTCGAACTGGCAACCCTCTGGCTACTCACCTGCCTCTCTAACCTCAAGGCTATGGATAAGGCACTGTGCATCTAACATGACACCTATGTGTGTGTGTGGTCAGGTTCAAGGAGGTCTGCTGCAGATCTATCCAGAGGGGAAGAGTGTGGTGGCCAACATAGAACCGCTGTTTGACCGTCTGCTCATCTTCTGGTCCGACCGCAGGAACCCACATGAGGTTAAGCCAGCCTACGCTACACGGTGAGTGACCACACACACGCACACACACACACACACGGGAAAGGCTATATGGACACGCTTGGTGCACAAATTGATGTATGTCGCTCAGCTGAGAGTCGAGTGGAGACTAACAGATTTTTTTGTCAGTTCAGTCATTCGTCCTGATGAGCCCTTCCCAGGTAGCTAATTTATGCTTGTGGCTAGAAAGTTCAGTGAGAATTTGAAACTTGTCTGTCGAAGTTGGGACTTGGGAGAGTGTTCAGAATCATTCCGTTTTTAAATGAGTATAATTGTATTTTTTACTATAATGCCGTGGTTGTAATTTTTGGGTGAAAACCATGCTTTCTTTAGCTGTCATCCTGGCCTGATATAAGCTACACTATCTAGATACTTCCCTGCTCGCCAAGAGGGCCCCTTGGTGTTGTCGTGTTGCCGGCATGCGGCACAAACTCTCCCCGTTGAGCAGTAACGTTAGACTGTATCATGTTGACACCCAGGTGGTTGCTACCACATGCAGTATTGCGTATTTTGTTCCTGTGTAGGCTGCTATCCTACTCAAAATAAAGTGGGATGGAACAAATTGGCTACATTAACTCCCGCCAGCGGCGTGATACGGCTGCCTGGTGGGAAGCAACTACACAGCACCTGATACAATACCTTTGCACCTGCTTGTCGTCACGTTAGCTAATTGGCATGTCACGGTGACATCCAGATGGTGACCAATACTACAAAGTTATTTCTCCCTCGCATATCTAAATAAACATCTCTTTCTTTTACCTGTTTGAACTAGCACCGTGCTACTTTTGTTGCCAGGATAACCTAGCTAGCTGGGAAGGGCTCATCGGGATAACTGGCTGAACCAAATCTACTCCACTCTCAGCTGCGTGACATACGTCATCTATTTGGGCACCAGGCGTACCCGTATGGCCTCTCCCCACGCGTGCGCGCGCACACACACACACACACAAATGCATGCTGACATGGACTCTGGGACACTGGGGTCAGAGAAGTGATACCGTATGTACACTTACAAAGTTACTGCATGCTCACTGAGACGCAATGTATTCAATCTCACACACACAAATGTCCCATAGGTATTGTATACTCAAACATAGATTTACTATGTACTAAGGCACACAAAGTCATTCCCAGAGAGGTATTTGGATGACTCCCACTGCTTTCAGTTCCCTGAAAGTGTGCCACATGGTTTGACCATAACCATAACCACATCCACTCAAACCCCCACCCCCCCACCGCACTTCCTCTCTCTGCCGAGCCGTTACAACCTCTAACCCACTTTATCGCCTTCACACACAGTACAGTATCTGTTCACTAAAGGCTCGTAATGGTGTTGGGCAAGCTTTTACCTGCTCTGTTAAAGGGATACTTCAGAGTCAGATGAATGGATACCATTCGTATGTCTCTGCATCCAGCATGAAGGACGTTAGAGGTAGTTTCGCGAGTCAATGATAACTAGCGTTAGTGCAATGACTGGAAGTCTATGGTGTCTACTAGCAAGCGCTAACACTCATTAGCAAATTCCTTCAAACTGCACGCAGACAACATCAAAATGGTATCCGGGAGTTAATCTGACTCTGGGGAAGTAGATAAAGGGCTTCATTGCCAAAATCCCGACGTATCCCTTTAACAGATTATAGATCCACTCTCATGTTGATGATCCACTGTTGAGAGAAGTATGAACTCAGCCAGAGCCTATTCAGACTCCTGCCTGATGTTGTGATCATGCACATGGTTATTTTTCATACACATACTGAATGCTGGAACGCAGTAGTCAGAAGTACACCACAAAAATTTGACACGTGATTGGCCTGATTCTAGTTCATTAGTTAGTCCTCTCCTCTCTGTCTAACAGCTGGGGGGTGAGGTGGGGCTCAGGACAGGAAGAACGTATTTCCTGACTGGGATTGGGGTCAGGGGTGGAGGGAGGGAGGGCGGTTCAGTTGCAGCTCTCGTGCTTGAGGGAGAGAGACAGGAATAAACAACACAACCCCACTGAGAAGCCCCACAGGAGAGGCAATGACCCTGACTTAACCCTCCACGGACCAAAACCAGCTCAGACTTAACCCTCCACGGACCAAAACCAGCTCAGACTTAACCCTCCACTGACCGTATATAGCAGACTTAACCTTCTCCTATTCTGTCCTATGCTGTACTATACTGTGCTGAATTAGTCTGCACTTGCTTGTGAGCTGAGAATCTCTGTTGTCAGTCTGATCAGATCATCGTGTGTTACAGCTATGCCATCACTGTCTGGTACTTTGATGCCAAGGAGAGGGCCGAGGCCAGAGAGAAGTACAGATTGGGTGAGTTACAGTTCTGAATGTCTGACTTACATGTAATAGCGTGCATGAAACGGTTTATGCACTTTGTACAGTACATTTTTCAAAAAGTGTTTTTGACTCTTGGCTCCACTGCCATTTCTTGTGTCCATAGCAACCGGACAGAAAGGTGTTCAAGTGCCCGTCACTCAGAACAACAAAACCTAAATCTTGTTCAATCCCCCCCCCCCCGAGTGCTTTTTGGATGTGTATGTGCCTGCTTTTGGAAATCTTATTCTGACACTGTTAACTATCAGGCCCCGCCAGTCATCTGGAACAGCTCTTTATTGGTTGAGAGGAGATAAGGCAGCATCTGATTGTGGGATGTTGAGGGACAGAGGGCGGAGATAGAACACAGTGGACTCAGTTGGCGAATGGAGCGAGGCAGGGTCAGACTGACTCAGGTGGCATAAGGGCCAAAGAGGATGAAGATGACTCCTCTTCATCAGATAAGTCAAAAATTCATTAAAGACAAGAAACAGAATGGACACACTCTTGTTTTTGCCTTACCAATAAATCAGCGCTATTATAATATAATCAGAAAGCAATCTTCTCTGCTCTCGCAAACTTTTCAGCTCGGTCAAAAGATAAGGGGTAACATACAATAGACTTTTCTCCAATCAGAAAGCCGTCCTAAGGAGACAGGAGCACCATCTGCGGGGTCAGGGGAATACGATTGCATCTGGTTTTCAGGGGGAACTGAAAGAGCCTGGGAGGCGACTTCTGCTTTTGGACGTTAACAAGACGATACGTCATCTTCACTCCACCTCCACATTTACTAGACTGGTTCAACCGTGCAGAAGAGAACCTCCCCATGTAGTTCTCTCCCTCTCATCAGGTTAAGACAGTTAGGGACATGTGATTGGAGGTCCTGACATTCACACACATCGTGACACATCCAGCGTGTTGCCTCAGCTACAACCAGCCATCGTGTCAACAACGCACCATTAAAGAGGAAGTGACCTCACAGGAAATGGTCCTTTACATATCATACAGTAGTGTGGCACTCAGCTATCCCAGCATTCATGTTGTTGGAGACCCACCTGCAGGGTATCCACCTGCCACCAGTGTACAGAGAAGACTGAAGACTCTCTTTAACGCAGAGAAACATGAAGACTCTTTAACTCAACTAGTCAACAGGGGGAAAAAGTGCTTTCGCAGCCTCATCAATAATGTTTGTTCATGTGACAGTCAGTGAGAAAGGAGCGTGTAATGTCAGAAAGCAATGTAATACAATTCCAAGAGCGTGTTTTTGTTTGTGAGCGTTTTTGAAGACGACACCTAAACAAAAGGTGGGTTGAAGGCAGGTCGAAACAGGGTTTGCTGAATATTATTGTGTGTGTGTGTTTGTGAAAATGTACTGTACAAGCAACCCTGTTGCTAGTACCTTGGTGGTCCCAATTGCACCTGTAAGCCCCACCCCTCCCTAGACAGAGACTAGAGCCTACATTGGCACTATCATCACCTGCAGTGCATTCTGGTCAACTCAAACATACAATAGATTGGACATGGTTCACCACAACGTCTGAATCTAACCTAACCCAAACCCTCAGTCAACCTTGTTATACTCCACAGAAGCAAATGTGAATGCACAGAAGGGTCTGTGTGAAACTACTGCAGTGTGTCTGTCTGTCTAACTATACTTGTGGGGACCAGAAGTCTCCACAAGAATGGCAAATAAACAAACATTTGACTGTGGACATTTTGTTTGTCCCCACAAGGAAAAAGTATATTTCTTTGGGGTTTAGGGTTAAGGAAAATATGATTTTGAATGGGAATCAATTGTGCCCCCAACAAGGTTAGTTAAATGTGTGTGAGTGTGTGTGCCTGGCCTTGAATGAGGATGGGGTTGCCCTGGCCTTGAATGGGGGTGGGGATGCGCGCGTGTGTGTGACAGACTGGGTAAGAGAGAAGTAAAAAAAAAAATATGACTTCAGAAATGCTATCTGTGAATGATCAGTGTAAATTTAGAAACTGCTTTTAAGCTGTGGATAATATGGTTGAGATGCAATAGTGACTAAAACAATGAGAACAAAAAATGTTGCCTCAGTTTTTTCAGAAATTTTGCATTATTGAATTAAAATGTGTTTTTGTACTAGACTTGTTTTTTTGCCTTCTTGAACATGGAGTACTCCTTTCTGATTCTGGATAGAGTCACTGATACAATACAGAGCAGGGACACTGTCTGGACATTCAGGGGAATTATGATCGCTACACACACACACACTGAGGCCATACAGTAAGAAATCCACTCCCTGACCACAATCATGCAGCCATTTCCTCTCCCAGACCTGTCTCAGCAGGGGTGAGGGAAGAATAGGGAGGTATAAAGATGTAATGAATGGCAAGAGACAAACCGAGAGAGTAATATAAAACTGTGGTGGGCGGGCAGCTTGCATGTCACTACAGAGTTGAGGAGATTACAGTGTGGTCACACAGCGTTCTGAAGACCAGAATGAACTCCATGGTTCCATTCCAAATGGCACCCTATTCCCTATGCAGCGCACAATTGTTGACCAGTAGTGCACAAGGGAATAAGGGTGCTATTTGGGACTTAAGTCTATGATATCCCTGAATCTGCCACTCCCTCTATACTAACCCCATCCTGTTCCTCCTCTCTCTACTACCGCTTTTCATAACCCCAATGATCATAGCCTCAGCCCCCTTTATGTAACCGTATCAGTATCACGTATCTACCAACACGGATGCTACAGTATGCCAACATAAATCCACTCACTCACACGAAGAGACGCACACATAATTGGAAAGATAAACACAAACACACACCAAGACAATGGTCCTAGTGCCTCTCACTTCTCGTCTGGGGAAAAAAAGTCCATTCACATCCACTTCTTTTTCTGCACCCTCCTGGAGCCAGTCCAGAAGTCTATAGTCACCACACAAGCACACAAGCACAACCTCAACCTCTCACTGCTCAGGGCCCATGTCCACAAAGCGTCTCTGAGTAGGAGTGCTGATCTAGGATCAGTTTTGCCTTTTAGATCATATTCATGAGATTATATGGACTGATCCTAGATCAGCACTCCTACTCTGAGGCGCTTTGAGGATACGGGCCCAAACATCCAGACCAGCAGGCTGAAATGATGAATGGACTGTTCCTGTTGGAATAATACTGTGGTGTGTTGCCTTTCAATTATCACAGTATAAAAGCAATTTACTGCTTGCACTTCATTAGAGAAGCCCTGGTGTGTGGCAGGGTCTACAGACAATCACGGACTACGAAAGGAAAACCCGCCACGTCACGGACACTGACGTCTTGCTTCCAGACGAACTAAACACCTTCTTTGCCCGCTTTGAGGTTAATGCAGTGCCACCAACGTGGCACCCTACCAAGGACTGTGGGTTCTCCTTCTCCGTGGCTGACTTGAGTAACACATTTAAACGTGTTAACCCTCGCAAGGCTGCCGGCCCAGATGGCATCCCTAGCCACGTCCTCAGAGCATGCGCAAACCAGCAGGCTGTGTGTTCACCAACATATTCAATCTCTCCCTATCCCAGTCTGCTGTACCCACATGCCTCAAGATGGCCACCATTGTTCCTGTACCCAATAATGCAAAGGTAACTGAACTAAATTACTATCGCCCAGGAGCACTGACTTCTGTCATCATGAAGCGCTTTGAGAGACTAGTCGATGATCCTATCACCTCCACCTTACCTGTCACCCTAGACCCAATTCAATTTGCTTACCGCCCAAATAGGTCCCCAGACGATGCAATCACCATCACACTGCCCTATCCCATCTGGACAAGAGGAATATCTATGTAAGAATGCTATTCATTGACTATAGCTCAGCATTCAACACCATAGTACCCTCCAAGCTCATCATTAAGCTTGAGGCCCTGAGTCTCAACCCCACCCTGTGCAATTGGGTCCTGGACTTCATGAAGGGCCGACCCCAGGTGGTGAAGGTAGGAAGCAACATCTCCACTTTGCTGATCCTCAACACTGGGGCCCCACAAGGGTGTGTGCTCAGCCCCCTCTTGTACTCCCTATTCACCCATGACTGCATGGCCATTTAAAAAAATATATTATTTCACCTATATTTAACCAGGTAGGCTAGTTGAGAACAAGTTCTCATTTACAACTGCGACCTGGCCAAGATAAAGCAAAGCAGTGCGACACAAACAACAACACAGAGTTACACATGGAATAAACAAGCGTACAGTCAATAACACAATAGAAAAAAAAGAAAGTCTATATACAGTGTGTGCAAATGGCGTGAGGAGGTAAAGCAATAAATAGGCCATAGTAGCGAAGTAATTACAGTTTAGCAAATTAACACTGGAGTGATAGATGAGCAGATGATGTGCAAGTAGAAATACTGGTGTGCAAAAGAGCAGAAAAGTAAATAAAAACAATATGTGGATGAGGTAGGTAGATTGGGTGGGCTATTTACAGATGGGCTATGCACAGCTGCAGCGATTGGTTAGCTGCTCAGATAGCTGATGTTTAAAGTTAGTGAGGGAAATATAAGTCTCCAGCTTCAGCGATTTTTGCAATTCGTTCCAGTCATTGGCAGCAGAGAACTGGAAGGAAAGGCAGCCAAGCGAGGTGTTGGCTTTGGGGATAACCAGTGAGATATACCTGCTGGAGCGCGTGCTACGGGTGGGTGTTGTTATCGTGACCAGTGAGCTGAGATAAGGCGGAGCTTTACCTAGCATAGACATATAGATGACCTGGAGCTAGTGGGTCTGGCGATGAATATGTAGTGAGGGCCAGCCGACTAGAGCATACAGATCTTGGTGGTGGGCGGTATAAGGGGCTTTGGTGAGTAGAGTATTGGAAGCTATTTTGTAAATGACATCGCCGAAGTCGAGGATCGTCAGTTTTACGAGGGTATGTTTGGCGGCGTGAGTGAAGGAGGCTTTGTTGCGAAATAGGAAGCCGATTCTAGATTTAATATTGGATTGGAGATGTTTAATATGAGTCTGGAAGGAGAGTTTACAGTCTAGCCAGACACCTAGGTATTTGTAGTTGTCCACATATTCTGGAATACCTAGGATAGGATAAAGTAATCCTTCTAACCCCCCCCCCCCTTAAAAGAGTTAGATGCACTATTGTAAAGTGGTTGTTCCACTGGATATCATAAGGTGAATGCACCAATTTGTAAGTCGCTCTGGATAAGAGCGTCTGCTAAATGACTTAAATGTAAATGTAAATGTATTCTAAGTCAGAACCGTCCAGAGTAGTGATGCTAGTCGGGCGGGCGGATGCGGGCAGCGAACGGTTGAAAAGCAAGCATTTGGTTTTACTAGCGTTTAAGAGCAGTTGGAGGCCACGGAAAGGAGTGTTGTATGGCATTGAAGCTCGTTTGGAGGTTAGTTAACACAGTGTCAAAAGAAGGGCCAGATGTATACAGAATGGTGTCGTCTGCGTAGAGGTGGATCAGGGAATCACATGCAGCAAGAGCGACATCATTGATATATACAGAGAAAAGAGTCGGCCCAAGAATTGAACCCTGTGGTACCCCCATAGAGACTGCCAGAGGTCCGGACAACAGGCCCTCCGATTTGACACACTTCTCTGTCTGAGAAGTAGTTGGTGAACCAGGCGAGGCAGTCATTTGAGAAGCCAAGGCGGTTGAGTCTGCCGATAAGAATACAGTGGATGACAGAGTCGAAAGCCTTGGCCAGATCGATGAAGACGGCTGCACAGTACTGTCTTTTATCGATGCCGGTTATGATATCGTTTAGGACCTTGAGCGTGGCTGAGGTGCACCAGTGACCAGCTCGGAAACCGGATTGCACAGCGAAGAGAAGGTACGGTGGGATTCAAAATGGTCAGTGATCTGTTTATTAACTTGGCTTTTGAAGACATTAGAAAGGCAGGGCAGGATGGAAATAGGTCTATAACAGTTTGGGTCTAGAGTGTCTCCCCCTTTGAAGAGGGGGATGACCGCGGCAGCTTTCCAATCTTTAGGGACCTCAGACGATACGAAAGAGAGGTTGAACAGACTGGTAATAGGGGTTGCAACAATGGCGGCAGATCATTTCAGAAAGAGAGGGTCCAGATTGTCTAGCCCAGCTGATTTGTACGGGTCCAGGTTATGCAGCTCTTTCAGAACATCTGCTATCTGGATTTGGGTGAAGGAGAAGCTGGGGAGGCAGCTGCGGGGGGTGCGGAGCTGTTGGCCGGGGTTGGAGTAGCCAGGAGGAAAGCATGGCCAGCCGTAGAGAAATGCTTATTGAAATTCTCGATTTATCGGTGGTGACAGTGTTTCCTAGCCTCAGTGCAATGGCCAGCTGAGAGGAGGTGCTCTTATTCTCCATGGACTTTACAGTGTCCCAAAACTTTTTTGAGTTAGAGCTACAGGATGCAAATTTCTGTTTGAAAAAGCTAGCCTTTGCTTTCCTGACTGACTCCGTGTATTGGTTCCTGACTTCCCTGAAAAGTTGCATATCGCGGTGACTATTCGATGCTAGTGCCGTCCGCCACAGGATGTTTTTGTGCTGGTCGAGGGCAGTCAGGTCTGGAGTGAACCAAGGGCTATATCTGTTCTTAGTTCTACATTTTTTGAAAGGGGCATGCTTATTTAAGATGGTGAGGAAAGCACTTTTAAAGAACGACCAGGCATCCTCTACTGACGGGATGAGGTCAATATCCTTCCAGGATACCCGGGCCAGGTCGATTAGAAAGGCCTGCTCGCAGAAGTGTTTTAGGGAGCGTTTGACAGTGATGAGGGGTGGTCGTTTGACCGCGAACCCATCGCGGATGCAGGCAATGAGGCAGTGATCGCTGAGATCCTGATTGAAAACAGCAGAGGTGTATTTGGAGGGCAAGTTGGTCAGGATAATATCTATGAGGGTGCCCATGTTTACGGATTTAGGGTGGTACCTGGTGGGTCCCTTGATAATTTGTGTGAGATTGAGGGCATCTAGTTTAGATTGTAGGACTGCCGGGGTGTTAAATATATCCCAGTTTAAGTCACCTAACAGAACGAACTCTGAAGATAGATGGGGGGCATTCACATATGCTGTCCAGGGCACAGCTGGGAGTTGAGGGGGGTCTATAACAGACGGCAACAGTGAGAGACTTATTTCTGGAGAGATTCATTTTTAAAATTAGAAGCTCGAACTGTTTGGGCATAGACCTGGAAAGTATGACAGAACTCTGCAGGCTCTCTCTGCAGTATATTTTGGCAGTTCTATCTTGACGGAAAATGTTGTCGTTGGGGATGGAAATCTCAGAATTTTTGGTGGCCTTCCTTAGCTAGGATTCAGAAACGGTGAGGACATCAGGGTTGGCAGAGTGTGCTAAAGCAGTGAGTAAAACAAACTTAGGGAGGAGGCTTCTGATGTTAACATGCATGAAACCAAGGCTTTTTTGATTACAGAAGTCAACAAATGAGAGTGCCTGGGGACATGCAGGGCCCGGGTTAACCTCCACATCACCCGAGGAACAGAGGAGGAGTAGGATGAGGGTACGGCTAAAGGCTATCAAAACTGGCCGTCTAGTGCGTTGGGGACAGAGAATAAAAGAAGCAGATTTCTGGCCGTGGTAGAATAGATTCAGGGCATAATGTACAGACAGGGGTATGGTGGGGTGCGGGTACAGTGGAGGTAAACCCAGGCACCGAGTGATAAGAGAGGTTGCATCTCTGGACGGGCTAGTTATGCTGGGTGAGGTCACCACATATGTTGGAGGTGGAAGGTATCTGAGGGATGTTGAGTGGAACTAGGGGCTCTGCAGTAAACTAAGACAATAATAACTATCCTAAACAACAGTGTACAAGGCTAAGGCAACAACGGGTAAGACAACAGCTAATCAGCTAAGACAACAACAACAGGTAAAATGGCGATGAATTGGTAGAGAGGGTTGGTTAACTACAGTCGTGGCCAAAAGTTTTGAGAATGACACAAATATTAATTTCCACCAAGTTTGCTGCCTCAATGTCTTTAGATATTTTTGTCAGATGTTACTATGGAATACTGAAGTATAATTACAAGCATTTCATAAGTGTCAAAGGCTTTTATTGACAATTACATGAAGTTGATGCAAAGAGTCAATATTTGCACTGTTGACCCTCTTTTTCAAGACCTCTGCAATCTGCCCTGGCATGCTGTCAATTAACTTCTGGGCCACATCCTGACTGATGGCAGCCAATTCTTGCATAATCAATGCTTGGAGTTTGTCAGAATATGTGTGTTTTTGTTTGTCCACCCGCCTCAAGGATTGACCACAAGTTCTCAATGGGATTAAGGTCTAGGGGAGTTTCCTGGCCATGGACCCAAAATATCGATGTTTTGTTTCCCGAGCCACTTAGTTATCACTTTTGCCTTATGGCAAGGTGCTCCATCATGCTGGAAAGGGCATTGTTCGTCACCAAACTGTTCCTGGATGGTTGGGAGAAGTTGTTCTCGGAGGATGTGTTGGTACCATTCTTTATTCATGGCTGTGTTCTTAGGCAAAATTGTGAGTGAGCCCTCTCCCTTGGCTGAGAAGCAACCCCACACATGAATGGTCTCAAGATGCTTTACTGTTGGCATGACACAGGACTGATGGTAGCGCTCACCTTGTCTTCTCTGGACAAGCTTTTTTCCGGATGCCCCAAACAATCGGAAAGGGGATTCATCAGAGAAAAGGACTTTACCCCAGTCCTCAGCAGTCCAATCCCTGTACCTTTAGCAGAATATTAGTCTGTCCATTATGTTTTTCCTGGAGAGAAGTGGCTTCTTTGCTGCCCTTCTTGACACCAGGCCATCCTCCAAAAGTCTTCGCCTCACTGTGTGTGCAGATGCACTCACACTTGCCTGCTTCCATTCCTGAGCAAGTTCTGTACTGGTGGTGCCCCGATCCCGCAGCTGAATCAACTTTAGGAGACGGTCCTGGCGCTTTCTGGACTTTCTTGGGCTCCCTGAAGTGTTCTTCACAACAATTTAACCGCTCTCTTTGAAGTTATTGATGATCTGATAAATGGTTGATTTAGGTGCAATCTTACTGGCAGCAATATCCTTGCCTGTGAAGCCCTTTTTGTACAAAGCAATGACGACGGCACGTGTTTCCTTGCAGGTAGCCATGGCTGACAGAGGAAGAACAATGATTCCAAGCACCACCCTCCTTTTGAAGCTTCCAGTCTGTTATTCGAACACAATCAGCATGACAGAGTGATCTCCAGCCTTGTCCTCGTCAACACTCACACCTGTGTTAACGAGAGAATCACTGACATGATGTCAGCTGGTCCTTTTGTGACAGGGCTGAAATGCAGTGGAAATGTTTTTGGGGGATTCAGTTCATTTGCATGGCAAAGAGGGACTTTGCAATTAATTGCAATTCATCTGATCACTCTTCATAACATTCTGGAGTATATGCAAATTGACATCATACAAACTGAGGCAGCAGACTTTGTGAAAATGTATATTTGTGTCATTCTCAAAACTTTTGGCCACGACTGTACACACGGCCTGAGTTGGGGCCAACAGATAAACAAACAAAATCAACAAAATGGAGTACCGGGATTAATGAACAGTCCAGCAGGCATCAGCTATGTAGCCAAGTGATCATAGGGTCCAGTGAACAGCAATAGATGGAACAGGGAAGCCGCGGGGTAGTCGTTACAATGCTAGCACGCGTGAGACACAGCGTTTAAAGTTAGCAGGCCGGGGTAAGTAGAAGCGTCTGCTCCGACGTCCGGCAAAGGCCGGTTGAGGGCACAGCGGATGGCGTTAAGTCGGCGGACCAGTCGTGGTGGTACGGCGGGGCGCCGTGTCGACAAAGGGTCCAGACCAGATGGCGAAAGAGGTAATTGTAGTTGTAGTAATTTCGTTTGCTAGCCGGGAGATGAGCCTGGCTTGTGGCTAACTGGTGCTAGCTTCGGGGCAGGGGCGTTAGCCACTATAGCAACTCGGTAGCAGTGATGATCCGATGCACAGGTCCAGAGCTTACGGCAAGGATCCGGTGGAGTGGTGGATTCTAGCTGTGTTGGGGTAGAGTCCGGAAGGCATCGGCTGAGTAGCCGGGTGATCACAGAGTAGGCCGGGAGGTGGGCCTGGCTCAAGGCTAGCTTCGGGGCTGGGTCACTCGGTGGCAGCTAGCTAGCTGTGATGATCAGGAGTAATGGTCCAGGGTTTACAGCAGGAATCCGGCGTTGTAGTGGAGAAAACAGTCCGATGCTGGCAAGTATTATCCAGGCTAAACAGCTGGTGTCTGTGCAGAAGGAAAGGCCGCTAGCAGTGGCTAACAATGGGTAAATAGTTAGTAGCTAATTAGCTGGTTATCTTCTGATGGCTAGCTTCTGATGGAGGTTCTGGCTATAAGGTCTAAAAATATAGCGGATCTGTGTCACATTGGGTGAGGTGGGTTACCAGAAGGTATATTTAATTTAAACATGGAAAAGAGATTGAAAATAAATTGAAATATATACCAAAAAAAAAACGAAAAATACAAAAGTACACGAGAGGACGACAAACCACATCTGCACTGCTACGCCATCTTGGGAAAAAAAATGCATGCACGCCTCCAACTCAATCATCAAGATTGCAGACGATACAACGGTAGTAGACTTGATTACCAACAACGACGAGACAGCCTACAGGGAGGAGGTGAGGGCTCTCGGAGTGTGGTGTTAGGAAAACAACCTCTCACTCAACGTCAACAAAACAAAGGAGATGATCGTGGACTTCAAGAAACAGCAGAGGGAGCACCCCCCCATCCACATCGACGGGACAGCAGTGGAGAAGGTGTAAAGTTTTAAGTTCCTCAGCGTACACATCATGGACAAACTGAAATGTTCCACCCACACAGAGAGTGTAGTGAAGAATGTGCAACAGCGCCTCTTCATCCTCAGAAGGCTGAACAAATTTGGCTTGTCACCTAAAACCCTCACAAAGCTTTACAGATGTACAATCGAGTGCATCCTGTCGGGCTGTATCACCGCCTGGTACGGCAACTGCACCGCCCACAACCGCAAGGCTCTCCAGAGGGTGGTACGGTCTGCACAACGCATCACCGGGGGCAAACTACCTACTCTCCAGGACACCTACGGCACCCGATGTCACAGGAAGGCCAAAAAGTTCACCCAAGGACAACAACCACCCGAGCCACTGCCTGTTCACCCGCTACCATCCAGAAGGCCAGGTCAGTACAGGTGCATAAAAGCTGGGACCGAGAGACTGAAAAACAGCTTCTATCTCAAGGCCATCAGACTGTTAAACAGCCATCACTAGCACAGAGAGGCTGCTGCCTACATACAGACTTGAAATCATTGGCCACTTTAAATAATGAAACACCAGTCACTTTAATAATGTTTACATGTCTTGCATTGCTTATCTCATATGTATATTCTGTATTATATTGCATCTTAGCCTATGCTGCTCTGTCATTGCTCATCCATATATTTATATATTCTTATTCCATTCCTTTACTTAGATTTGTGTGTATTAGGTATTTGTTAGATATTACTCGTTAGATGTTGCTGCACTGTCGGGACTAGAAGCACAAGCATTTCGCTACACCCGCAATAACATCTGCTAACCATGTGTATGTGACCAATAAAATGTGATGCCTTCTCATCTTTAGTCTAACCCAGGATATTGACAGCTGAGAGGTCTAGGAGGTATGTTCTGTACTGTAGCACACTTCTGCCATTGACTTCAACTAATTAGGTTCTCCAACCTAAAGCTTTCTCCAACATAATAGACTCATTCCATTACTCTCGGTTTCTGATCAAATTTCCTGAGCATTATTCAAGTAAACACAGAAACAGCTCTTAAAACTGGTGTGTGTGCTTAATTATACTTGTTGGGGACCAGAAGTCCCCACAAGAATAGTAAACAAACAAAAATTTGACCAACTGGGGACATTTTGTTGGTCCCCACAAGGTCAAATGCTCTTTCTATGGAGTTTAGGGTTAAGGTTAGAATTAGTGTTAGGATAAGAATTAGGTTTAGGAGCTAGGGTTAGTTTTAGGGTTAGGTTTTTGATTTAAGGTTAGTGTTAAGGAAAATAGGGTTTTGAATGGGACTGAATTGTGTCCCCCCACAAGGTTAGTTGTACAAGACTGTGTGTGTGTGTGTGGGGGGGGGGGGGGGGGGGGGGGTTGTGCGTGTGTGTGCGTGCGTGTGTCCATAGGGTGGTGTGACTGAGACCAGAGTGTCAGCTGCTCATCACATCAAAGGGTTGTTGGCCTTCCTGAAAGAACCCTGTCAACACACACAACACCTTGTTCCTGAGACCCCCCCCCCCCCCGTCTGCCTCCCCGTGCTCCTCACGCTAAACAATTGTCAGGTAAGGCGGGCGTGGTCTGTGTCCCCAAGGACTGCGAGGAGACAAAGGGCCCACCGCACAGAGAGACAGACAGGAAGAGGTCGCCCACTTATCCTACAGTGACCAGTCACACATGCACGCACACACATCCGACAGTAGCACTTTAACTTTTTCCACATTTTGTTGTGTTACAAAGTGGGATTAAAATGGATTGAAACCTTTTTTTAACAATCTACACAAAATAGTGTGGTAGGGTATTTGTTTTATTTTTTCAAGCAAAGTATAAGGGAGTTTTACTCCAGTCTGGTAGGTGGCGGTAATGCAACATATATTGGATGCCAACTGCCGTTAAACCTCATCTAAGAAGGTCAACAACCAACTTGACAGAGATTGAAGCATTTTTTAAATAATAATGTGCAAATATTGTACAATCCAGGTGTGCAAAGATCTTAGAGACTTACCCAGAAAGACTCTTGGGTTGAATACTTATATAGTCAAGATATATTTGTGTTTTATTTCTGAAAAATAAAACGCTAATAAACTCAGCCAGAAAAGAAAGGTCCCTTTTTCAGGACCCTGTCTTTCAAAGACAATTCGTAAAAATCCCAATAACTTCACAGATCTTCATTGTGAAGGGTCTAAACACTGTTTCCCATGCTTGTTCGATGAACCATAAACAATTAATGAACATGCACCTGTGGACACTAACGGCTTACAGACGGTAGGCAATTAAGGTCACAGTTACGAAAACTTAGGACACTAAAGAGGCCTTTCTACTGACTCTGAAAAACACCAAAAGAAAGATGCCCAGGGTCCCTGCTCATCTGCGTGAACGTGCCTTAGGCATGCTGCAAGGAGGCATGAGGACTGCAGATGTCGCCAGGGCAATACATTGCAATGTCCATACTGTGAGACGCCTAAGACAGCGCTACAGGGAGACAGGACGGACAGCTAATCGTCCTCGCAGTGGCAGACCACGTGTAACAACACCTGCACAGGATCGGTACATCCGAACATCACACCTGCGGGACAGGTACAGGATGGCAACAACAACTGCCGAGTTACACCAGGAACGCACAATCCCTCCATCAGTGCTCAGACTGTCCGCAATAGGCTAAGAGAGGCTGGACTGAGGGCTTGTCCTCACCAGACATCACCGGCAACAACGTAGCCTATGGGCACAAACCCACAGTCGCTGGACCAGACAGGACTGGCAAAAAGTGCTCTTCAATGACGAGTCACAGTTTTGTCTCACCAGGGGTGATGGTTGGATTCATGTTTATCGTCGAAGAAATGAGCGTTACACCAAGGTCTATACTCTGGAGCGGGATCGACTTGGAGGTGGATGGTCCGTCATGGTCTGGGGTGGTGTGTCACAGCATCATCGGACTGAGGTTGTTGTCATTGCAGGCAATCTCAACGCTGTGCGTTACAGGGAAGACATCCTCCTCCCTCATGTGGTATCCTTCCTGCAGGCTCATCCTGACATGACCCTCCAGCATGACAAAGCCACCAGCAATACTGCTCGTTCTGTGCGTGATTTCCTGCAAGACAGGAATGTCAGTGTTCTGCCATGGCCAGCGAAGAGCCCGGATCTCAATCCCATTGAGCACATCTGAGACCTGTTGGATCGGAGGGTGAGGGCTAGGGCCATTCCCCCCAGAAATGTCCAGGAACTTGCAGGTGCCTTGGTGGAAGAGTGGGGTAACATCTCACAGCAAGAACTGGCTAATCTGGTGCAGTCCATGAGGAGGAGATGCACTGCAGTAATTCATGCAGCTGGTGGCCACACCAGATACCAACTGTTATTTTTGATTTTTCCCCCCCTTTGTTCAGGGACACATTATTCAATTTCTGTTAGTCACATGTCTGTGGAACTTGTTCAGTTTATGTCTCAGTTGTTGAATCTTATGTTCATACAAATATTTACACATGTTAAGTTTGCTGAAAATAAATGCAGTTGACAGTGAGAGGACATTTCTTTTTTTGCTGAGTTCATATCTTGATTAGAAAAGTATTCAATCCAAGTCATCACGTTAGAATCACCTTTGGCAGCGATTACAGCTGTGAGTCTTTCTGGGTAAGTCTCTAAGATCTTTGCACACCTGGATTGTACAATATTTGCACATTATTATTTAGAAAATGCTTCAATCTCTGTCAAGTAGGTTGTTGACCTTCTTCGATGAGGTTTAACGGCGGTTGGCATCCAATATATGTTGCATTACCACCACCTACTAGACTGGAGTAAAACTCCCTTTATACTTTGCTTGAAAAAAAGAATAAACAAATACCCTACCGTGTAACAGTACACTCACAAAAAAAAAACACACAAAAAACACCACCCTACTCCACTATTTAAATCAATTTAGTCCTACCTCATGTCAACAACCTGAAAAGGATGGGACACCACCACTTAACCCCCACAGGATGGTTGAGCTAAAGTAGGCTAATGTAATTAGCATGAGGTTGTAAGTGACATGACAATTTACCAGGACATAGACATATCTGATATGGGCAGAAAGCTTAAATTCATATTAATCTAACTGCACTGTCTAATTTACAGTAGCTATTACAGTGAAATAATACCATTCTATTGTTTGAGGAGAGTGCACAATTATGAACTTGAAAATGTACTAATAAATCAATTAGGCACATTTGGGGAGTCTTAATACAACATTTTGAGCAGATATACAATGGTTCATTGGATCAGTCTAAAACTTTGCACATACACTGCTGCCATCTAGTGGCCAAAATCTCAATTGTGCCTGGGCTGGTATAACACATTATGGCCTTTCTCTTGCATTTCAAAAGATACCGGTACAAAAAAACTAAAACAAAAAAGAAATGATTTGCATTATCTTTTACCAGATCTAATGTGTTATATTCTCCAACATTAATTTCACATTTCCACAAACTTCAGTGTTTCCTTTCAAATTGTAACAATAATATGCATATCCTTGCTTCAGGTCTTGAGCTACGTTAGATTTTGGTATGTCATTTTAGGATAAAATTGAAAAAAAGGGGCGGATCCTTAAGAGGTTTTAACACACCCTGATACTCTTCTGATGTCAAGTCTCACACACCCAAATACTTCTATGCTGCTGCCACCACAACCTCAATTTTCTGCGACTTACATTCCATCCCTGCAGTACAGTTGATAACCATTGCTAAAAATGCTAAAAATCCAATCTTACTGAAACATAAATCACTTGTTAGCCACAAGTGATATGTTTCAGTAAGATTGGATTTTTAGCATTTTTAGCAATTAAAAATTGCCTAAAATGACATACCCAAATCTAACTGCCTGTAGCTCAGGACCTGAAGCAAGGATATGCATATTATTGATACCATTTGAAAGGAAACACTTTGAAGTTTGTGGAAATGTGAAATTAATGTAGGAGAATATAACACATTAGATCTGGTAAAAGATGATACAAAGAAAAAAACATGTTTTTTTTGTGTTTTTTTTATCCCTCTGTATTGGTACAGATCTACTACTTACACCACTCCTCTCAGGATCCCTCCCCCTAAACCCATCTTCCTCTACTTTCTTCACTGCCTCAGCATATGACTTATGCTCTACTCTAACCCTGGAAACCTCAACCTGCCTCTCTCGCACGGGACATTTCTGATCCCCAGTCCCATAGGCACCCCTACAATTAACACATTCCACTACTTTCCCCAATGCTACACATTCCTTTGTCTCATGCCCTTCTACACACTGCTCACACCTAAGAACCTCCCTCCTACACACTGCTGCCACATGCCCATAAGCTTGACACATGTAACAACTTAGTGCATTTGGCACAAAAGCTTGTACAGGATAACATATATCCTAACATCAAATCAAACTTTATTTGCCACACGCGCCAGTACAGTTCAAGAAGAAGAAAATATTTACCAAGTAGGCTAAAATAAAAAGTAATAATAAAAAGTAACACAATAACGAGGCTATATACAGGGGGCACTGGTACCGATTCAGTGTGCGGGGGTACAGGCTAGTTGAGGTAATCTGTAAATGTAGGTGGGGGCGAAGTGACTATGCATAGGTAACAAACAAACAGCGAGTAGCAGCAGTGTACAAGAGGGGGGGGGGGATTCAATGTAAATTGTCTGGTGGCGATTTTTATGAGTTGTTCAGCAGTCTAATGGCTTGGGGGTAGAAGCTGTTGAGGAGCCTTTTGGTCCTAGACTTGGTGCTCCGGTACCGCTTGCTGTGCAGTAGCAGAGAAAACAGTCTATAACTTAGGTGACTGGAGTCTCTGACAATTTTATGGGCTTTCCTCTGACATCACCTATTATATAGGTCCTGCATGGCAGGAAGCTTGTCCCCAGTTAAGTACTGGGCCGTCCGCACTACCCTCAGTAGCGCCTTACGGTCAGATGCCGAGCAGTTGCCATACCAGGCGGGGATGCAACTGGTCAGGATGCTCTCGATGGTGCAGCTGTAGAACCTTTTGAGGATCTGGGGGCCCATTCCATATCTTTTCAGTCTCAGGAGGGGGAAAAGGTTTTGTCGTGCCCTCTTCACGACTGTCTTGGTATGTTTGGACCATGATAGTTCATTGGTGATGTGGACACCAAGGAACTTTAAACTCTCGACCCGCTCCACTACAGCCCCGTCAATGTTAATGGGGGCTTGTTCGGCCCGCCTTTTCCTGTAGTCCACGATCAGCTCCTTTGTCTTGCTCACATTGAGGGAGAAGTTGTTGTCCTGGCACCACACTGCCAGTTCTCTGACCTCCTCCCTATAGGCCGTCTCTTCGTTGTTGGTGATCAGGCCTACCACTGTTGTGTCGTCAGCAAACTAAATGATGGTGTTGGAGTCGTGTTTGGCCACGCAGTCATGGGTGAACAGAGAATACAGGAGGGGACTAAGTACACACCCTTGAGGGGCCTCAGTGTTAAGGACCAGCGTGGCAGACGTGTTCTTGCCTACTCTTACCACCTGGGGGCGGCCCGTCACGAAGTCCAGGATCCAGTTGCAGAGGGAGGTGTTTGGTCCCAGAGTCCTTAGCTTAGTGATGAGCTTCGTGGGCACTATGGTGTTGAACGCTGAGCTGTAGTCGGTGAACAGCATTCTCACATAGGTGTTCCTTTTGTCCAGGAAAGAAAGGGCGGTGTGGAGTGCGATTGAGATTGCGTCATCTGTGGATCTGTTGGGGCGGTATGCGAATTGGAGTGGGTCTAGGGTGTCCGGGAGGATGCTGTTGATGTAAGTCATGAGCAGCCTTACAAAGCACTTCATGGCTACTGACGTGAGTGCCACGGGGCGGTAATCATTTAGGCAGGTTACCTTCGCTTCCTTGGGCACAGGGACTATGGTGGTCTGCTTGAAACATGTAAGTATTACAGACTCGGTCATGGAGAGGTTGAAAATGTCAGTGAAGACACTTGGTCTGCGCATGATTTGAGTACAGGTCCTGGTAATCCATCTGGCCCAGCGGCTTGGTGAATGTTGACCCGTTTAAAGGTTTTGTTCACATGGGCTACCGAGAGCGTTATCACACAGTCATCCAAAACAGCTGGTGCTCTCGTGCATGCTTCAGTGTTGCTTGCCTCGAAGCGAGCATAAAAATACATTTTGCTTGTCTGGTAGGCTCGCGTCACTGGTCAGCTTGCGTCTGGGTTTCTCTTTGTAGTCCGTAATAGTTTTCAAGCCCTGCCACATCTGATGAGCGTCAGAGCCGGTGTAGTAGGATTCAATCTTAATCCTGTATTGATGCTCTGCTTGTTTTATGGTTCGTCTGAGGGCATAGTGGGATTTCTTATAAGCGTCCGGATTAGTCTCCCGCTCCTTGAAAGAGGTGGCTCTAGCCTTTAGCTCAATGTGGATGTTGCCTGTAATCTATGGCTCCTGGTTGGGATGTGTACGTACAGTCACTGTGGGGATGACGTCATTGATGCAGTTATTGATGAAGCCGATGACTGACGTGGTGTATTCCTCAATGCCATTGGATGAATCCCGGAACATATTCCAGTCTGTGTTAGCAAAACAGTCCAGTCGTGTAGCATCCGCGTCATCTGACCACTTCCTGCTTTAGTTTTTGCTTGTAAGCAGGAATCAGGAGGATAGAATTGTGGTCAGATTTGCCAAATGGAGGGCTGGAAAGAGCTTTGTATGCTTCTCTGTGTGTGAAGTAAAGGTGGTCTAGGATTTTTTTTCCCCCTGGTTGCACATGTGACATTCTGGTAAAAATTTGGTAAAACTGATTTAAGTTTGCCTGCATTAAAGTCCCTGGCCACTAGGAGCACCGCTTCTGGGTGAGCATTTTCTTCTTTGTGGCCTTATAGAGTTGGTTGAGAGCGGTCTTAGTGCCAGCTTTGCTTTGTGGTGGTAAATAGACGGCTATGAATAATACAGATGAGAACTCTCTTGGTAGATAGTGTGGTCGACAGCTGACTACCTCAGGCGAGCAATACCTCAAGACTTCTTTAATATTAGACATTGCGCACCAGCTGTTTTTGACAAAAAGACACACACCCCCACCCCTGGTCTTACCAGAGGTAGCGTCTCTGTTCTGCCGGTGCATGGAAAATCCCGCCAGTTCTATATTGTCCGTTTCTTCGTTCAGCCACGTCTCGGTGAAACTTAATATGTTAGTTTTTAATGTCCCGTTGGTAGGATAATCTTAATCGTAGGTCATCAATTTTATTTTCTAACGATTGCACGTTAACAAGGAGAATGGAAGGCATTGGGAGTTTACTCGCTCGCCTCCGGATTCTCAGAAGGATCCCTGATCTGCGTCCCCTTTTCCTGGCATCTTATCTTCACGCAAAAGGCGTGGATCTGGGCCTGTTCCAGTGAAAACGGAATATCCTTCAATAAGTAAAAAAATAAGTTAAACAAAAAATATATAAATTGCGCAATTGTTTGGGAGAATGTAAAACGTCAGCCATGTTCTTGGGCGCCATCTTCGCAGTTCACTTTTTCAGGCACAGATTCAACCTCTAAACTCAAAAGAACAGACAATGGCTTCTGTTTCACCACTCACGCCACCCTGTCTGCTTGGCACCAAATGACAAGCATCACAAACACCGGGAATCTTCCCCTTCAGTTGGTCAACTTTTACATTTACTACCAATAGTTGCCCTTGGCGAGGCATTGGAAAACCTCCCTGTTCTTTGTGGTTGAAATTCACTGCTCGACTTAGGGACCTTACAGATAACTGAATGTGAGCGGTATAGACAGTAGATGAGATAGTAATTAAAAAATCATGTTAAACACTATTATGGCCACTAACTGTGGATAAGAGCGTCTGCTAAATTACTAAAATGTCACATGTAAAAGTCACAGAGCTAGTCCATGCAATTTATGTGACTTAAGCAAATGTATTACTCCTAAACTTTAGGCTTGCCGTAAAAGGGACTGAATACTTATTGACGCAAGACATTTCAGCATTTCATTTTGAATTAATTTGTAAAAAAATTTTTTTAAACAATCCCACTGACATTATGGGGTATTGTGTGTAGACCAGTGACAACAAATCCAAACTGTAACACAACATAATATGAGAAATGTAAAGGGATGTGAATACTTTCCAAAGGCACAGTACATGGCCTTGCATAGGCTCAAATGCAGAACATTCACACCCCTAACATCAATACAACTGTAACATATTCCAAGTCAGAGATTCTAGGCACATTTATAAAGCCTAGCCGAACACAAACCAGCTGGAAACTAAAGGGCATTAAAGGCATAACTTTACAAAAACATTTGGAATGTTGTCAAACAGATAACACAGAAGTGTTGTGTTGCATTTGGTTCTCACTACTATTAACCACACCTCAAACATTTCTTCTCAATCAGACTGCATGGTCCCCAAAATGGTTGCCCACATGAGCATAACAGCCGGGCACAGCAATAAAGCCCGGCACACATTCTACACAGGACCATCTAGAAAAAGTTGAAAGCGTCACCAGGTGCAAAGGTGGTTTCATACCTTTTACATGTTCCCCACTAATTAGGGTCATCCTTACAGAATCTTTGGTTCCTTCCCTGTCACACAAACAATTTGAAACACTAAAACTGTTTCATTGGCCTTATGTGACAATGGACTCCATTTTGTGGTCTATCGGCGCCATCTGGTGGCTGAATAAGCTAAACACAAGGTGCAGGAAAAGTATAAAGAGATTAAACACATGTACCGAGAGAAGACCCCAGTAGTAAAAGGAGAAACAGACTACGGTAAACGTTTACAAAATAAAATACACATGTAATAAGAATATGGCACGGCTTATTTTACAATACCAAACGCAGGACGGCGCTGCAATAATATATTTCCCAACATTGTGCACGGGAGCACCACCTCCTTCCGTGTGTCGTTTGCAGTGTGAAAGTTCATAGGGCATGCAAAGGTCGTGTTTTTAGTTAGCAATGGCTGCCTTGAGTTGGTTTACGTGCAGACAGCTGCCGCGGATTGCATCTCAGTTCGCCCGGGTTGTGAAACACGTCAGGCCGCAGTACCTCGGAGGACTGCCGGCGAGGAGAGTCCACGGGTCTTCGCGGAAATGGGTGGTTGAGAAGGAGCAATGGGGCAAGGCTCGGATTCCCGAGTATCATCAGCTGACAGAACTCGATAAGGCGGATGCCTTGGTAAATTACAATGAATATACGCCTGCATTACAGAAATGATTTGTGTGTGCTGACATCAACCACCTTTCTAAATCACTGGTATTTTTCTTATTGTTTGCTCTGCAGATGCTGAGAAAGTCCCACGAAACCGGTAACTGCACATCTACAGTGCATTCGGAATGTATTCAGACCCCTTGACTTTTCCCCATTTTGTTACGTTACAGCCTTATTCTAAAATGGATGAAATTACCACCTCCCCTGCCGCAAATCTACACACAACACCCCATAATGACAAAGCAAAAACAGGTTTAGATATTTTTTCAAATTTATCAAATAAATTTTAAAAACTGATTACATTTACCTAAGTATTTAGACTGTTTACGCAGTACTTTGTTGAAGTACCTTTGGCAGTGATTACAGCCTTGAGTCTTCTTGGGTATGACGCTACAAGCTTCTCCCATTCTTCTCAAGCTGACAGGTTAGATGGGGAGCGTCGCTTCACAGCTATTTTCAGATTGAGTTCAAGTCTGGGCTCTGGCTGGGCCACTCAAGGACGTTCAGAGACTTGTCCCGAAGCCACGTCTACGTTGTCTTGGCTGTGTGCTGGCGGTTGTTGTCATGTTGGAAGGTGAACCTTCGCCCCAGTCTGAGGTCCTGAGCACTCTGGAGCAGGTTTTCATCAAGGATCTCTGTACTTTGCTCCGTTCATCTTTCCCTCGATCCTGACTAGTCTCCCAGTCCTTGCCACTGAAAAACATCTTCACAGTATGATGCTGCCACCACCATGCTTCCCCGTAGGGATGATGCTAGGTTTCCTCCAGACGTGACACTTGGCATTCAGGCCAAAGAGTTCGGTCTTGGTTTCATCAGACCAGAGAATCTTGTTTCTCATTGTCTGAGTCCTTTAGGTGCCTTTTAGCAAACTCCATGTGGGCTGTCATGTACCTTTTACTGAGGAGTGGCTTCCGTCTCGCCACTACCATAAAGGGCTGATTGGTGGAGTGCTGCAGAGATGGTTGTCCTTCTGGAAGGTTCTCCCATCTCCACAGAGGGACCATCTGGGTTTTTGCTTACGTCCCTGACCAAAGCCGTTCTCCCCTGATTGCTCAGTTTGTCCGGGCAACCACCTCTAGGAAGCGCCTTGGTGGTTCCAAACTTCTTCCATTTAAGAATGATGGAGGCCACTGTATTCTTGGGGACCTTCAATGCTGCAGAAATGTTTTGGTACCCTTCCCCAGATCTGTGCCTCGACACAATCCTTTTTCAGAGCTCTACAGACAATTCCTTCGACCAACATGATTTGGGTTTTTGCTAACACATGCTCTGTCAACTGTGGGACCTTTTCTATAGACCGGTGTGTGACTTTCCAAATAATGTCCAATCAATTGAATTTACAACAGGTGGACTCTAATCAAGTTGTAGAAACATCTCAAGGATGATCAATGGAAACAGGATGCACCTGAGCTCAATTTAGTCTCCTAGCAAAGGGTCTTAATACTTTTGTAAATAAGGTATTTCATTTTTTTTATTTGTAATAAATGTGCAAACATTTCTTAAAACCTGTTTTCACTTTGTCATTATGGGGTATTGATTGGGGAAAAACATAGTTTATCAATTTCAGAATAAGGCTGTAACGTAACAATGTGGAAAAAGTCAAGGGGTCTGAATACTTTCCGAAGGCCCTGTAGATTAGGAAGAGGTTTAAAGACAGGCTATTTGTTTAATTACTATGCTATGCATTTTGTTAGAATTCCTGTTGGCACAGTTAGATTAGTTATTGTAGTGTAAGACGATCTGCATGCGTCTCTAGGCTATGTTTACACATCTGAATCCAGGATCTTCAGCGACATGGGAGAAGCTCCTGACTGCAAACACTGATAGGGTTAGAGGAAGGGATGAGGGGTTGTTTTCAGACTGGGATCTCCGTGTTGTTCTGTTCTAGGTTTCCTGTCTTGGTTCCGTAACGGACTCCTGGCCACCGGTATCGGGGTCATCGCTTTCGTCCAGAGTGACGTAGGACGAGAAGCAGGCTATGGTAAGGAGGCTAGGAGGGCCAGGGCCCAGGCTCTATTCTATTGCAGCGAAGCATAATTATCAGAACAGTCCTTAACGTTGCTGAAACACACCCATTATAAATATGCTACTATCGGTCATCAATCTTTCCGCCTCTCTCTCTTCCCCCAGCCTTCTTCATCCTGGGTGGTGTGTGTGTATCGTTCGGCGGGGTGTCCTACGTGGGCAGCCTGTTTTCCCTGAGGAGGATGATGCTTCTCTCGCTGCCTGCCGTGCTGCTGAATGTTGCTGTGGTGAGCAGCATCGCCCTCTTCTGGCTGTGTGCGGTATCGCTCTACATCGGACGCCTGGAGGTGGCGATTATACATGAGGGTGACGATGACGGAGGGGAGTGCCCAGACTGTCGCGACCGCTGCAACCACTCCCATGGCGACAGGCACCACGGCAACGACAAAGGCCAAGACAAGTAGAGCGCTTGAGTGGCAAAGGTGACGAAGTGCGTGTTTGATTCTTTGTGTGTGAGTGAGACGGAGAGGACTGATGGGGAGTGTGTATGACACTCAAAGACACGTGGGTACAAAGGGGATCAGTGAAAGGCATGATTTGGTTCTGTCCTCTGTGATAGTCGTTTGTGTGGGTGGGTGATTGTCTTAAATTGCTGTGATAGGTATCAGATGGGGCGGCAGGTAGCCTAGTGGTTAGAGTGTTGGACTTGTAACCGAAAGGTTGTAAGTTCGAATCCCCGAGCTGACAAGTAATCTGTCGTCCTGCAGTTAACCCACTGTTCCTAGGCCGTCATTGAAAATAAGGATTTGTTCTTAACAGACTTGCCTAGTTAAATAAAGATAATATCAGATGGTAGATAAAAACTAAATGTAGTTTTATTTTACACACACACACACACACACACACACACTGTGAGAGTGCCTCATTTGAGTTTATTTACTCCTGATCATGTTTACTTTATGAATCAAAGAGCCCTGTACAATTCCTAAGCCATACTCTGAGCCAGCCCATGCTGTGTTCACCTAAATATGCTTTTGATTGATGCTATTTTTTTTTAATATCAGTCCATATCATCAAATATCATCCATACAAAGGACTACTTGGATTCTTTGTAGTAATCCTGGTGACGTAGAATGAGGAGATGTATGTAGCCTGTGTTGACGTGTTGAATGGATGAACTAGGCCTATGTGAATTGAACGATATAGGGTATAAATAGGTCATCAACAATGGTCTATCTTTCTGGAATTCGATGTCTCTGTATGCGTGTAAGTCTGTGGGTTTTTCTTTTAATGTGTTTGTTCTGTACTTACAGATTTGAACAGATTTAGTTTTTTTTAACCCATTTTGGCTTACATTTTTCCAAAGGGTTTTGTGATTCATATGGCAAATAGCACTTTGCCAGTTTTTTATTTTTGTCATGAGTTGTAATCACTTTTTAATAAACATGTTCAATGCAATCTTGAATTCAATATTCGATTTCTATAGAGTAGTTGAACTGTAGAGTAACGATATTTCATACCTTTAGTCAATTGAGGGTTGATCGTTTGGAGCTACAACTTAATCAAAATACCAACCTTAAGAAACTATACAATTTGTATAACCTGTATGTTTTGTTAGCCTGTAGCCTGAGCTACCATCCTGACCTGACCGCTGCGCTACAGAACATTAGCATGCGAGACCTGGATGGTGGAACGAGGCGAGTTAAGTCTCTGGGTTAGAGATTAATCTGTATTGCAGTGTGATGTATTTGATTTCTGCATGGCCTTCAGTAAAACTTATTGTACAGCATTAGACTTTATGTATGTATGAATATGTACATAAACACAGTTACAAAATCAAACTGGTGTTGTGTGTTTGACCCCTACGTGAAAAGACGACTGTATGTTTGTGGTCAATACTTAAAGGTGCTACACAGGATGAAATCAAATGAAAATTGCATTGTAATTTCAGAAAATGTCCATAATATGTTTCACTTAATACTTACCCACCGTTGCTGTTCTGACTTTGTGGCTGTGTTATATTGCGGAAATCGCTGTGTCATGGTTGTTAAAATTCGACACTGTTTGCTCAATTTCAGTTTGTGTGAGCAAATAAGCACTGAATAGTGTAGGGAATCATTGTATCTAAATCGCAGTGAAATAATATTTTCAATAACAAATATCGTTTTTACAACTGTTGGAACAAACCCACAAGTAAAAGGCTCAACTTGCATATTCGAATTTCTGAAATTACAATGCAAAAATTACTAAATATCCTATGTGCAGCACCTTTTTAAAGAGATCAGAATTTTGCGTACACAAATGTAGGGTTAGCTATCGGATTTGACACCATAGAAATGGAATAAGAATACGGAATAAGAATGGCTGACATTCCCTTCATTCGTCTTGTGTAGTTCCTGTCACTCAACCAAGCATTGATGCCATGTACTCCTCCATCCTCCTCTCTGGGTACACTACACACAGAGCAGCACCTCCCGTGCTGTCTGGATAACACCGCGGGAGGGGGATTATAAGGATCACGGAGTAGGTTACAGGCCCTGGTGCGGGTTATCTCGCATCCATCGATTCACTGGAGAGATGAGAAGGTTCAGGTCGAGGCGAGAGCTGCTGAGACTCACCTCGCTGTCCTGAGGTTGGAAGCCCATCCAGTGCTTCTTACTAACCATCCCTCTCTTTCCTTCTCTTTCTCTCCACCACTCCACCCCAGGCGTTTTGGCGCAGTTAGTTTCTCATGCAGGGTGTGTCCGGGTGCTGCATCGTGCCCCCCCTCCCTTCTCCTCGGCTGCGTCTGACTGCGCAGGCAGCTCTGTTTGGCATGCAGGCGGCTCCTGGGGCCTGGCGCGTCTAAAGGGCATGGCGCCAAGCAGCACGCACCCACACTGACAAACACCCGGACCATGGACTGACTCACAACATCACCAACCCACCTCACGGCACCATGGCAGGTTATAGATGAGCGTATTACCCTCCCCTCACGACCTGGACAGAATAGAGGAGGGATGGGGCTGTAGCAGTGAAAGAATGAGTGGAACAGGTGGTGTGGGTGGGGATGGAGAGACTGAAGGAGGAGGGTTGATAGTGTAAAATGAGTGGTAAGATTGAGGGAAGATAAGAGGTGGAGAACAGAGGGGGTGGGGCACGTTGAAAAGTGGTGTTGAGGGTGGTGTAGTTGGGGATAGGATGTATGGAGGGAGGGAGGGAGGAGAGGGGGTGTAAAGGAAAGGGGGGGTCTACCTTAAGTTCTCACTCAAATATTTCCTCTCATGTTTTCTGTTTCAGTGTCAAGCCCATGTGGCCAAGGTACTATTTCCCAAGAGACCGCAGCTCTGTTTCAGGGGCTGAGATAAGCCTTCAAAGTCACTGACAGACAGACAGCCAGGGCGTAGGGTTGAGGAGAGACGCCCATGTCCCCACAAACTCACAATCCCTATCTGAGATGTAGAGGCACACCTTCACACCCACCATGGAACAGGCTATCAGCTGAAGAGCTCACTCCTGAGAAGGCAAGAGATAAAGGAGGAACCTGAGGTCATTTCTTAGCTCTCTTTACACACGCGCACGTACACTCACATTTTCTCCCCAACAACTGCTCTTGCTTAGTATGCGCTTCCTTTGGTCTTGAGGAGGAATGATCCTCACTCTAATGAACTGGGGCCTGCCACTTGAATGTAAAACAGGATTCAACCCGTCTTCAATGTCAGAGCCCCTCCCTAGGGCTGCCTGGAACAACACAACACCCGCTCTGAAACATACACACGTACGGCCCCTCGGTAACACACACACATGCTCGCATTCGCGCACACACAGATACACCGGCCATTCGCACAACACACTGTATGCATACACACGGCCTCAGGCAGACAGACACAGGCACTCACGCACACAGGCATACACACACAAACACTGCCTCAGTCACACACATGCAGACGCGCACACACACACACACACCCTTTGTCTAAATCTTCAGAGCCATTACTAAGAGAGCTTTGGCTCATAAACCTGTATATACAGTATACTGTCTAACGGGCATGTTTTCTCTGCACCACATCAGGCCAGGGTCACTCAAACCTGGTCTACAGGGACCAATATGGATGATGGATTTAACATCAGGTACTTTTTCATGAACATTGTTATGCACCCGTGTGCGGGGCAGGTATAGATAAACTCAGCCATCACCTTCATCTTTCAATGTCTCGAGACATAAAGTCGAGATGACTTGAGACACAGGCATTTTAAGACATCTTGAGGTACATTCTGAAGGCATGTTTTTAGACAGGCAGTAGCCCGGCCCACTCTTACCGACAGTCAGTCAGACACAAGAAGGAAATAAGAAAACTTTCTTGTACTCCTCTTATGGAATATTTTATTATCGTCATCAGTATCATAGTATTTATACATTGGTTCGTTTTAATTTGAAGATCAGAAGGGGATGGTAATATTCAGAAATATTTGAACAGAAAGGGGTTAGAGTCACTGATGAAGCAGGTACGTTTAAAAAAAAAAATCTGGTGTTATTGTTGTAGAGCCAGTGGAATTACAACCGACGCACAGACGAACAGACATACAGACGGACAGACATCCCCTCGTATGACAGACATGGTCCTATACAGCTGACATCCGACCCCGTCCATCAGTAATTCTTCATCTATAACCAGGACAGCGATTTAAGATTGGGACATTTTAATCTCTAGAATTTCAGTTTGCGATGATGATCTTTCTCTTATGACCTCATAATATTTGGGATGGGATTTCTGGAGATGAGTATAAAAATGGATATCTTTGATATGATTTAATATATGTTTTCCACCCCACCTCTAATGACCTAATATGGATGTTTCCGGACAACCACTTTGAGAACAAAAAGCTACAGTTCTTATTTTATTGACCACAACTGTACTAAATCCCCATGGTCATATTTGAATGACAACACGTTTAATGACCGCGTTTTAAACTCCCGTGGTCTTTCTTTAATGACCCTACATTTTGTGGTCCGTTTGTGGTATTCATCATGACCACTCTGTTATTTAACCCTTAACGCACACAAGGACATTCAAAAGTGCTATGTGTTCATAACAAATTTCAGTAAGTGCTCGGACAAATGTGAATAATTAAAAAAAATACCCCCCCCCACCCCTCCCCAAACCCTTTACTATGAATACATTTGTAGAGGGCTTCTGAATTAAACTGTGGCATTTCCCAAAGTATGTTCTCTAGTATAAGACAATAGTTTTTACACCTCTCCCACTTCACCGTATGGCAACAACATGACAATATAATAGGACTATGGCTTTCATCTCAAACCCAGCACAGCCCAGCGTCTTTCACTTTCACAACACTTCATTCTGTAGGATCGTTTTCAGTTTTTACAAGACTGAAAACATTACAAAGTGACCAGCCAGTAGAGGTATTGTACGCCCACCTCCCATGCCTTTCTTTCCCAGACGACATCGTGACAGAACAGCCTCAGAGTGGAATGGAATGTATCTGAGACTCCCCTCACTCTGTGCTTTCACAGTTTTTAACCCTCTTCAGTTTTTAACCCTCTTCAGTGTTTAACCCTCTTCAGTTTTTAACCCTCTTCAGTTTTTAACCCTCTTCAGTTTTTAACCCTCTTCAGTTTTTAACCCTCTTCAGTTTTTAACCCTCTTCAGTTTTTAACCCTCTTCAGTTTTTAACCCTCTTCAGTTTTTAACCCTCTTCAGTTTTTAACCCTCTTCAGCGAGGTTCACATTGTGGGAGGAAGGATAACCCGAGATGTGTTCAAATATTATTTTGGGCGTCCGTGAGATTGGCTCAGACCTCTATATTTCCACCTCTGTGCCAGAGTATAATTTCTAACTCCATTTAAGAGATGATTCAGTATTTCACGCAAAAATGGGAAAAAAATGTCATCCATTTTCTTTTTCTCTTTTTTTCCATTCACACAGAAGTCAGTCTGACAGGCTCAGGAACAGTTGTTATAATACTGAGGAAGGAGTAGTGAAGGTGTGTATGGTCCTGTCTCTATGTACAATATGGCTTTAGACATGGAACTCTGCACAGTCATGTAACAGCAGCGGAGAGAGGATATGGTAGAGCAGAGAGGGGAACAAAGCTTGGACAACTAGTGGGGTAAAGTTAAGTGTCAAAGTCCACTTTGAGTGTCACCCATCCTGTCACCTGTGTCGGACACCATCTGACTCCCCACAGAAGCTGTGCAAATGGTCCTTTGTTCAGTTTCACAACCCCATATGTCCCAATGTCCTGCCCCCATGTCTCTCTCTAGCCCCACCTCTCTTTCAGTCCTCCTCGGACCCTGCGGCCCCCCTCAGTCCGTTCATACAGAAGGGGTTGAAGGGATTGTCCGAGGCAGAGAACCCACTGAAGGAGGGCAGGCCGGCCAGCCTCTGGAGGTGAGGGAAAAAGGCTGGGGGGCCCTTGTGGTGGTCGGAGCGCAGCCCCTCAGCACCGGGGTGGGAGTGGGGCAGCTCTGGGGGCGCATAGCGGATGGTACTGGGGGCGTACAGGCTCTGTGGCCCCTGGGGGCCGAGGGCCAGGGGGTGAAACAGCACCCGTCCTGCAGCACCCCCCGCTGCCAGTCTATGCAACAGCTCAAAGTCAGGCCCGCACCCTCGGCCTCCAGACAACATTCCCCGCTCCTCACAGGGTAGAGGGGAGGAGCCGGACATCGGAGGGGACATGGCGGGGGAGGGCGGGGTGAAAATACCATTGGGTGGGGCTTCACTGCTGGAGGAGGAGTCCGGGATAGGGGTGAGGGGACTGTCGCCGTTCAGGCTGCCGCAGGGTGTGTGTGTGTGTGAGGGTGGGGGTTGTATGTGTGAGGAGGTGTGTGTGTGTGTCCAGCGACCCCCTGCGGCCAGTGCCTCATGTTCAGTCTTGATGTTGGGGTGGCCAGAGAGAGGCGAGGACACTACACTCTTCAGGTGCTGGATTACCGCACGGCCGTTGTGCGCCCCGCCGCCCCTCATGGGGGTCTCCTCGCCTCGTTTCGAAGGCCCCTCCTCTCGTTTGACCCTCGCGCTGTCTCCCCCATGCTCCCACTCTCTCTCCTCTCCCCCGCTCTCGCTGCCCAGGTCTGAGGAAGCTGACACACTCCGCTCTCTCTGGCGGAACTCTTCCAGGCGACGCCGCGTTTCCGCGGGAGCACCCTCAGAGTCAGACCGCAGCGAACGCTTCCTCCTGTCCCCTGATTGGACACCGGGATTATAGATCTCTCTCAGTTTAGAGTCAGGGTCACCTTTACACACAGAGCTTTTCATTGGCTGTGGGCCTGAGGAGGGGAAAAGAGTTGGATGTATCATTACATTTGAGTCATTTAGCAGACACTCTTATCCAGAGTGACTTACAGGAGCAATTAGGGTTAAGTGCCTTGCTCAAGGGCACATCGACAGATTGTTCACCTAGTGGTCTCGGGGATTTGAACCAGCGACCTTTTGAGCACTGGTCTATTGCTCTTAACCGGTAGGCTACCTGCCGCCCCATCATGTGTGTTTGTGTATGTGTGAGTGATTCAATGTACAGTACAAGTGTGTGTGTGATTGCAGTATGTGTGTGTGTGTGTGTGTCTGTTTTGACTGTGTGGTACCCTACCCCGGGTTTGTGGTGAGTGTTCCGAAGGGGAGGAGCTGGCTTTCAGACGCTCCACCCTCAGACTCTCTGGGAGCTGCAGCAGATCCAGGGGAGTGTCTGGGAGCTCTGTCCGACTGAGAGAGGGAGAGAGAGAGAGAGAGGGAAAGAGAGAGGGAGAAAGAGAGAGAGGGAAAGAGAGAGAGAGAGAGAGAGAGAGAGAGAGAGAGAGAGAGAGAGAGAGGGTGAGACAGTAAATATAAGATAATAAATACACCTTTTACAGCTCTTGAGTGCTGCAGAAAACCACTGTTTATGTCTCCTGATTTAGCAGGATGGGTGCAGTGAGTACTTTACAGAGAGCTTTATATGGTCTTAGATTACATTGTGTATTTTGTTTTGTCTCCCATCAACTTCCTTCACACCATTACCCTCATCTATCAACAACAACCAGCCTCTCCAACTAATACCTCCCATCAGCTTCCTTCACACCATTACCCTCATCTATCAACAACAACCAGCCTCTCCAACTAATACCCCCCATCAACTTCCTTCACACCATTACCCTCATCTATCAACAACAACCAGCCTCTCCAACTAATACCCCCCATCAACTTCCTTCACACCATTACCCTCATCTATCAACAACAACCAGCCTCTCCAACTTATACCCCCCATCAACTTCCTTCACACCATTACCCTCATCTATCAACAACAACCAGCCTCTCCAACTAATACCTCCCATCAGCTTCCTTCACACCATTACCCACATCTATCAACAACAACCAGCCTCTCCAACTAATACCTCCCATCAGCTTCCTTCACACCATTACCCTCATCTATCAACAACAACCAGCCTCTCCAACTAATACCTCCCATCAGCTTCCTTCACACCATTACCCTCATCTATCAACAACAACCAGCCTCTCCAACTAATACCCCCCATTAACTTCCTTCACACCATTACCCTCATCTATCAACAACAACCAGCCTCTCCAACTAATACCTCCCATCAGCTTCCTTCACACCATTACCCTCATCTATCAACAACAACCAGCCTCTCCAACTTATACCCCCCATCAACTTCCTTCACACCATTACCCTCATCTATCAACAACAACCAGCCTCTCCAACTAATACCTCCCATCAGCTTCCTTCACACCATTACCCACATCTATCAACAACAACCAGCCTCTCCAACTAATACCTCCCATCAGCTTCCTTCACACCATTACCCTCATCTATCAACAACAACCAGCCTCTCCAACTTATACCCCCCATCAACTTCCTTCACACCATTACCCTCATCTATCAACAACAACCAGCCTCTCCAACTTATACCCCCCATCAACTTCCTTCACACCATTACCCTCATCTATCAACAACAACCAGCCTCTCCAACTAATACCTCCCATCAACTTCCTTCACACCATTACCCTCATCTATCAACAACAACCAGCCTCTCCAACTAATACCTCCCATCAGCTACCCCCAACCCGCTGTATCCAACAACCCCTCCCCCCCTATTGCACGCACACACACACACTAGCCACCCTTGCTCTCCCGTAGCCAGCCCTGCGCCACTCAGGAGCCCACCCGTAAAGAACTGAGCCCAGATAGGATCGGGGAGGGAGGGGGGGGCTTCTGCTGGAGAAGTTAATGAGCTCTTGTAATTACAGCACTAATGAACTAAAACACCATTCAGACCCAACATTCTGACATCCATTTGTTGTAATTATAAAGCGCTGCTCCAATTAGTATTGTAATTCAGCCTGTTCCTCTTGTTTTTGTCCGACTCCTCTCTTGCTCTGTGCGTGCATGTGTGTCTGTTTGTCTTTGAGTGTGTATGTGTGTTTAGGAGCTGGGGGGTTGTGGGTCCTGAGACAGAGACAAAGGAAAATATAGAATTTCCTTGAATCCATGTGTGAAAACTTGTATCCTTTAGGCGTTGTAAATGAGCAAAGCCCTACGTAATGAGATAATGAAATGTATTCGCCGTCATTACAGTTTAGTATATTAAAATGACGGTGGCCTGAAGGAGTCGGACTCTGTCTAAGAGCATAATGCTGGACGTGTTGTGTGCTGTGGTTGACCTGAGGCTACTGTGGCGACGGGGCTGACCTGATGACATAGTTGACCCAGATGACGTTGCGTTCGTGGGGGGCTTTGTGGTTGATGGAGACGGTGGCACAGGACTGGACCCACAGATAACCCCCTCTCCTCTGGAGCCAGCGGTAGTACCCGGTCACCACCTGACCCTTCCTCAACACTGGGAGAAAGAGGGAGAGAGAGAGAGAGAGGGAGGGAGGGGACAGGGGAGAGAGTAAAGAGCGAGTTGGCATAGCACTACAGGACTTTGGCAGCAGAGGGCGCTGATTGCAAAATATGAGCTTAGTCAAAATGTTAACGTTCAAAGGTAAACGCATGCACACGCACACGCATGCACACGCATGCACACGCGCACACACACACACACACACACACACACACACACACACACACACACACACACACACACACACACACACACACACACACACACACACACACACACACACACACACACACACACACACACACAGGGCAGTGACTCACAGTCCTCATGGCTCTGTCTGATGTTATCCAGGTCTTCTACATGGATGAAGTGGTAGCAGGTGTGTCCCACCACCTCTGCCGGGCTCAGGTCCATGTACTCTGAGATCCTACAGGGAACAATGATGGTATTATCCACGTGATGTAAACATATAGGCACACATACACAGGCAAACAAACACATACCATTTCTTAATGGAGTCAAATACGACCATAAAATGATTCACAGTACAACCATATATGCACCTCATACAGACATCTGCCCCTGTGTGTAGCTGTGTTGTTGTGTTGTTGATGTGTTGTTGTGTCGTTGTGTAGCTGCGTTGGCGTGTTGTTGTGTTGTTGTGTTGTTGTGTCGCTGTGTTGTTGTGTTGTTGTTGTGTTGTTGTGTCGTTGTGTCGTTGTGTTGTTGTGTTGTTGTGTTGTTGTGTCGCTGTGTTGTTGTGTTGTTGTTGTGTTGTTGTGTCGTTGTGTAGCTGCGTTGGCGTGTTGTTGTTGTGTCGTTGTGTTGTTATGTTGTTGTGTTGCTGTGTTGCTGTGTTGTTGTGTTGTTGTGTTGCTGTGTTGCTGTGTTGTTGTGTTGTTGTGTAGCTGTGTTGGTGTGTGTTGTTATGTGTTGTGTGTCGTTGTGTGTCACTGTAGCTGTACCTGTTCTCGCAGTAGGTGACCTGCAAATCCATGTTGACCCGGAAGACAAACATCTGGCTCTCCATGCGCACCTCATTCAGCGTGGAGGGCGGGAGTGTGTGCGCAAGGGCCACCAAGCCCATTGGCCGACGCACCGAGCGGGCGGAGCCTGGCACCATGGCAGGGCGACAGCGGATTCGCCCGGTCACATGGATCACCTGACAGGAAGAGTTTACAGCAACTTGCATGGTTGTACATGTACAGTGTCTCTACTAAATGAACGGTGAGTAGTCCATTACTAGAGTTGCAAAACTCTTGTAACTTTTCAGAAATTCAATTTTTTTACAGAAATCCTGGTTGGAAGATTCCTGGATTCACGAGGGAATAAAGAGGAAACCGGAATTTTGCTACCCTATACATTACAAACAGTCTGAATGATTTATAGGAATGGAGAGTTTGATTTCTCTATATATATGTCTCTTACTCTGACCTTGTAGCCGGAGGACTTGACGTGGAGGCCTCTCTTGGTGAGGGTGGACTTCATACGGATGAAGAAGCCTCGGTCAGGAGGTTCGTTCCCAGGAGAGAGGGGGCTTGAGGGGGCTGTGGAGAGACAGGGGGAAACCACATTTGGACCAGATCTGGACAACATCAGTCCAGGCCTACAGACATGTATGTGAGACGTACCAGGCTCGGGGGTCCCGGCCAGGGAGGATGTGGAGGCAGAGCTGGACGCGCTCTCGGGGGCCACGTGGCAGCCAGCCTCGGCCCTCAGGTGGGGCCTGATGCCCAGACGCTCTGCCATCTCCACATGGTCCGCTGGGTGGATGTAGTCAAACACACTGCTGCCCGTCAACTCCACCTAAACACAATCAAATGTAGAGATGAGACACAAACACTCATGCATGAACACATGAATGCACGCAACAACGCACACACGGACGCACGTCACACACACACCCCTGAGCTGGGGGGCAGACACAGATTACAATAATACACATCGGGAAGGATACAAATCTGCTGTATTTGGTGATTAAAGTAAGCTGAAAGACACCAGGGATATACCATCTGTGAAGGTCAGATTTGACTATTTGAATCTGTTCATTCATTTCCTATTAATTCATAGGCATGAGCGTATCCAGCCCACTCCCAGAGAGGGATAAAGACCACTAACACCTCCCAGCTATCATCCTCCTGCATCATAGTGTCCTACTCAAATCCTTTAAGGTGAGATTCCATTTCATATGATAAAGCGCCTGCCTGCTCCCTGCCTGCCTGTCTGCTCCCTGCCTTCTCCCTGCTCCCTGCCTGCTCCCTGCCTACCTGTCTTCTCCCTGCCTTCTCCCTGCCTGCCTGCTCCCTGCCTTCTCCCTGCCTGCCTGCTCCCTGCCTTCTCCCTGCCTGCCTGCTCCCTGCCTGCTCCCTGCCTACCTGTCTGCTCCCTGCTGGGCTGCCTGCCTGTCTGCTCCCTGCCTTCTCCCTGCCTGCCTGCTCCCTGCCTGCTCCCTGCCTACCTGTCTGCTCCCTGCTGGGCTGCCTGCCTGTCTGCTCCCTGCCTGCTCCCTGCCTGCCTGCTCCCTGCCTGCCTGTCTGCTCCCTGCTGGGCTGCCTGCCTGCTCCCTGTCTGCCTGCTCCCTGCCTTCTCCCTGCCTGTCTGCTCCCTGCTGGGCTGCCTGCCTGCTCCCTGTCTGCCTGCCTGTCTGCTCCCTGCCTGCCTGTCTGTTCCCTGCCTGCTCCCTTCCTGCCTGTCTGCTCCCTGCCTGCCTGCTTGCCTGCCTGCTCCCTTCCTGCTCCCTTCCTGCCTGTCTGCTCCCTGCCTGCCTGCTCCCTGTCTGCCTACATGTCTGCTACCTGCCTGCCTACCTGCCTGCCTACCTGCCTGCTCCCTGCCTGCTCCCTTCCTGCTCCCTTCCTGCCTTTCTGCTCCCTGCCTGCCTGCTCCCTGTCTCCCTACATGTCTGATCCCTGCCTGCCTGTCTGTTACCTACCTGCCTGCCTGCCTGGCTGTTCCCTGCTGGGTTGCCTGCTTGGCTGCCTGCCTGCGGCCTCACACCCTTGTCTGTAGGACATACCCATTTATGAAGGATTAGATCCATTTAGTGTGGGCTTTATGGGATTTCCAACAGGCATTCAAGGACATCACAGCCAGAGAGCTGAGTGAGGGAGCACAGATGAAGTGTGAATAAAGAGAGAGAAAAGGAAGGCTAACTCCTGTAAAGTGTAAAAGAAAAAAAACACAAGGAGAGAGGATTCGAGTAAGTAGCGAGGGATCAGCGGAGAGATCAAAGTTTTAAAACAGCCCGGTGTTAATGAGTTGCTAGAGCTAAACGAGACGTAAATGGACCAGAATCCCCTGGCAGAGACAGGAAGTCAGCCCTGGAGGACCCCAGGCTTCCCACAGTCCTTTGCCCTCCCCCAGTAAAAGGCAATACTGACGTCTGTGGTACTATACCTGTCAGTCTACCATCACTTCATCACAGGGAGGAGAGAGAGAGAGAGAAAACTAACGGGGAAAGAGGCAGCTGAAAGATAGAGGTAGAGAGAGGGAGGAGAGAGAGAGGAGAGAGAGAGGAAAGTGAAAGGAGAGAGAGAGGGACACAGAAAAAGATACAGGTATAGTGTGGGGGGGTTGAGAGAGGGGGGGGGGGGAGGAGAGACATGATATAAATAATAGCAGGGAGCTTTAATATGTATGAGGCATCCGGGTAGTCGTCCACAACACACTCTCAGCCCGCCGCTGACGGATGGGAGAGGAGAGAGGGAGGGGGAGTGATGAGGGCTGCATACTAACCAGTCCAGGATCAATTCCCCGCTCCCTCCATTCCTCCGTCCTCCCTCCTGCCGTGCAGGAGGTAAGGGGGGTTGAGCAGCAGGACCTGGGGTCCCGGTTCAGAGCGCGCCTCTCCGGCCAGGAAACCTGGGGTGAGGGACATGATCACCTCCAGGTAGCAGGGGAGCGGACGGCGAGTTGTGCCCTTGGTCAAAGTGCCTGACCTTGGCTAAGCCGTCTAAGAAACCCCACTGTCTGGAGAGGGGCCCCATGGGTAAGCCGGGGCAGAGGGGTTAGGCTGGGAGACAGGTCAGGGCGGTCCACAGAGAGATCCATGTCCTCCAACAACAACCACTAGTTATATTTCCCTTCTCTCTCTCCTCCCTGAGAGACAGGGATTTGTTCTATTAAAGTGTGCATGCCCTTTCTCCCACCTCCCTCCCTCTTTCTGTCTCTCTCTCTTTTTTGTCTTGCAGTCTTTCTCTCTCTGTCAGTTTTTCTAAACGTGGTACTGTGTGTTTTGGAGTTAAGGTAAATCTTGATTGTAATTTTGTTTTAAGGCTGGTGTGTTTAGTTCTGTTTGAGGAGATTTGACTAGTGAGGCCATCTGTTTAATGAATAAGAATGGCCTTTGTTGTTTACCTATTCAGTCCCATGATGCATTTCACTTCAACTTCACATTTAAGCTCTATTTACATACCAAAAAGGCTTTCCATTACCATTTGGCTGTGTAGTCTTTTCACACCTGTTCAGATATATTTCATAATTAGATTTTAAGTTTGTGTTTACCAACAGTTAGCAAGAGAAATACCAAACTGTGACACAAGCACACCGGCGCGCACACACACACACACACACACACACACACACACACACACACACACCCCCCCCCCCCCCCCCCCCCACTAATAACTAGCCTCTCTCCAGGACAGTCCAATCCAACCAGGGGCAGACTCCCAATTACACCCAAATCCCCCCTTTTAAAACCCACTCAAATCCCACCGCTATCGAAATGTCCTCCCTTATTTCTCTCTCTCATTCTGTGTCCCCCATCCTTTTTTCCCAAACATATCTTATCCCTCCCCTCCTCCCTCCCTCTCCCTCTCTATCCCTATCTGTCTCCCCGTCCCCCTTGGTGTTTTTTCTCCTCCCCACAATCAATGGAGCTTTTAAGATGCCTATCGATTTGCTCCCTTAGACAGGCCCTGCGCGCAGGGGCGACACTTTGATTGTTGGGCCAGTAATTACTGTTATTATTTATGCATCTGGTCGAAATGGCAGGACTTAACATTCACAGTACAAGAGGCCGCAGGCAATCAACAAAGGTGAGCACCTGGAGGGACGAAGGGAGGGAGGGAGAGGGAGAGAGAGAGAGAGAGGCAGAGAGAGAGAGAGAGAGAGAGAGAGAGAGAGAGAGAGGCAGAGAGACAGAGGGAGAGAGAGAGAGAGAGAGACGGAGAAACTAGAGAGACAGAGAAACAGAGAGACAGAGGGAGAGAGAGTGTGTGAGAGAGAGAGACGAAGAAACTAGAGACAAGCAGAAGAGAACAGTCAAAGACATCTAGACACACACAAAGGTGGGAACACACCAAAACACATTACAACATCTGATATGAAAAGAGAGATGATGGGAGTAACCTGAGTGAGTGAGTGAGTGAGTCAGTGAGTGAGTGAGTGAGTGTGTGTGACAGAGGGAGTGTGTGTGTGTGTGTGTGTGTGTGTGTGTGTGTGTGTGTGTGTGTGTGTGTGTGTGTGTGTGTGTGTGTGTGTGTGTGTGTGTGTGTGTGTGTGTGTGTGTGTGTGTGTGTGAGAGAGTGTGTGAGAGAGTGTGTGAGAGAGTGTGTGCGTGTGCGTCCATGTACAGAAGGCCTTACCTGTGAGAGGCCCAGGTAGATGGAAACAGTCTCTGATATGTAGAGGAAGCGTCCCTCTGAGCTTACCACAAACACAAAGCCGTCCAGAGACTGTGGAAGCAACACACACACACACACACACACACACACACACACACACACACACACACACACACACACACACACACACACACACACACACACACACACACACACACACACACACACACACACACACACACACACACAGACAGACAAATTAGAGCAATTAGTGTGTATCGAGCAAATTACAATGAGCGGCTGCCTGCCGCTGGAGAACCACCAACAACCAGCCCTTCACCGCTCAGTCTCTCCCACCTCTCCCCCCTCTCCCGCCCACATCAACAGTCCTGTCTGGCTGGCCCCTCAGGTACACACGACACACTACTGGTAAACACCACCAGCCTGTTCAGAGAGTCAACAAGGCACATTAAACACAGAGCAGGCAGACACCAGCGGAGCTGTTTCAATCAGTGTTAATAACAGTAGGACGGCATGGTGTTTCCTGTTGTGTCTGTCTGCTGACCAGAGACACCGGTAGGTAGGTAGAGACAGAGGTAGAGACAGGGAGTGGTGATTATGATGGTAAGTGAAAGGTATACAACCACCCCATTAGGAAGGACTCCTTCACAGAATAATATTCGTCGTAATAACAAGCATTCACACAAGTGAGTAGCGGCGGTGTGCTGGGAAGCTAGGGCCACTTTGCTGAAGAAAGATTGCTATTTTGGCAGCGGCGCTTAAAGTGGCGGTAATTTATGCAACTGACACATTCAGTATGCAAATGCGAGTGGCCGGGGTGTGGGGCGCGGCGAGCCTGGCTGAATGGTGGAGAAATAAAGTGCAATTATCATGCTATTACTGACAGAGGACGGCAAGAGGAAAGAATCATAGCGTGTTCTGAAGCCCTAATTTGACTTCTTTCAGCGCCGCTCCTCCTCAGAACGTTCGGCGCAGACGGCAGTCTTTTGTCTTAGCACACCTCGGTCATTTAGGACATTCCATGCACCCCGTCTGTCACCCTTCTCCTCTTTCCCTCCCGCGTTCTATCGCTCTCTTTCTCTTTCCTGTCCACTGCAGTCATTTGTCGTTGTTTGATAGTTGTAATACGGTGGGGCAGTGCAATGTTTTTGTGGGTTTTTTCCTAACGAGTGTTGACTGGCTGGAGGAGACGTCAGAGGGGGTTCAAGCACGTCTTTAAATGCAGGAGGAGACGTAAAAACAGAGAAGCAGCGTCACACTGTCAGACTGTCACAGGAATAAACATGGCTACCTTGTCCCACTAACAATTGCAGCATGCTGTGACGATATTAATATTTACAGGGTTGAATATTTGAATATTTTTGGAAAAACATTTAAATAGATTAAACGTGTCAACAAACAAAAGTGCAGAGAATTCACCTCTTGAATAACCTGGCTAAATTGTGTACTATTTTAAAATACTGTTTGTTCTCAATGACACGCTTATATAATAAATACATTTGAAAGGAACCCTGTGTGTGTGTGTCTGTGTGTGTGTGTGTGTGATGTTTACCTGTAACAGGTGTGCTCCCAGGTGCTGTTCGAACATGTCAGTGGCCAGAGAGTGGCAGGAGCGTCGCACTGCAGGGACACAGATCGACACACATCAGATCGGGACACACACTGATCGACACACATCAGATCGGGACACACACTGATCGACACACATCAGATCGGGACACACACTGATCGACACACATCAGATCGACACACATCAGATCAACAAACACCAGATCGACACACATCAGATCGACACACACTGATCAACACACACCAGATCGACACACACTGATCAACAAGCACTGATCAACAAACACCAGATCAACACACACTGATCAACAAGCACTGATCAACAAACACCAGATCGACACACACCAGATCGACACACATCAGATCGACACACACTGATCAACACACACCAGATCGACACACACTGATCAACAAGCACTGATCAACAAACACCAGATCAACACACACTGATCAACAAGCACTGATCAACAAACACCAGATCGACACACACCAGATCGACACCCACCAGATCGACACACACCAGATCGACACACACCAGATCGACACACATCAGATCAACACACATGAGATCGACACACACCAGATCGACACACGTCAGATCGACACACTTCAGATCGACACACGTGTCACGCCCTGACCTTAGTTCCTTTTTTATGTCTCTATTTTGGTTTGGTCAGGGCGCGAGTTGGGGTGGGCATTCTATGTCTGGTGTTCTATGTTGTCTATTTCTTTGTCTTTGGCCGTGTGTGGTTCTCAATCAGAGGCAGCTGTCTATCGTTGTCTCTGATTGAGAACCATACTTAGGTAGCCTGTTCCCACCTGTGTTTGTGGGTAGTTGTTTTCTGTGTTGTGTGTTTTCACCATACAGGACTGTTTCGTTTGTTCGTTCGTGCTCTTTGTTATTTTGTTCAGTGTTCAGTTGATTTATTAAAATACATATTATGGACACTTACCACGCTGCGTATTGGTCCGATCCTTCCTCCTCATCTTCCCAGGACGAGAATCGTTACAGAACTACCCACCAAAAGAGGACCAAGCAGCGTGGGAATGGACTCCTGGACATGGGAGGAAATCTTGGACGGCAAGGGACCCTGGGCACAGCCGGGAGAGTATCGCCGTCCTAAAGAGGAGCTGGAGGCAGCTAGAGCGGAGCGGCGACACTACGAGGAGTTGGCTCGAGGTAACGTGCACGAGAGGCAGCCCCAGAATAATTTTTTTTTGGGGGGGGGGGGAACACGGGAAGATTGGCAGAGTCAGGTAGGAGACCTGAGCCAACTCCCCGTGCTTACCGTGGCGAGAGAGTGACCGGGCAGGCACCGTGTTATGCGGTGAAGCGCACGGTGTCCCCAGTGCGCACGCATAGCCCAGTGCGCTACATCGCAGCTCCTCGCATCGGCCGAGCTAGAGTGGACATTGAGCCAGGAGGGATGGTGCCAGCTCAGCGCATCTGACCTCCAGTGCATCTCCTCGGCCCGGGTTATACTGCACCAGCCCTACGCACGGTGTCCCCGGTTCGCCAGCACAGCCCAGTGCGGCCTGTTCCAGCTCCCCGCACTTGCCGGGCTACAGGGGGGATCCAGCCAGGACGAGTTGTGCTAGCTCTGCGCTCGAGACCGCCAGTGCGCCTCCACGGCTCAGTGTATCCGGTGCCTCGGCTAAGGAGGAGGCCTCCTGCATGTCTCCCCAGCCTGGTGAGTCCTGTGCCTGCTGCCAGAGCCAGGCCTCCTGTGTGTCTCTCTACTCCAGTGATGATCCATGGCAAGAAGCCTCCAGTGATGATCCATGGCACGAAGCCTCCGGTGATGATCCATGGCAAGAAGCCTCCAGTGATGATCCATGGCACAAAGCCTCCAGTGATGATCCATGGCAAGAAGCCTCCAGTGATGATCCATGGCAAGAAGCCTCCAGTGATGATCCATGGCACGAAGCCTCCAGTGATGATCCATGGCACAAAGCCTCCAGTGATGATCCATGGCAAGAAGCCTCCAGTGATGATCCATGACACGAAGCCTCCGGTGATGATCCATGGCAAGAAGCCTCCAGTGATGATCCATGGCACGAAGCCTCCAGTGATGATCCATGGCAAGAAGCCTCCAGTGATGATCCATGGCACAAAGCCTCCAGTGATGATCCATGGCACGAAGCCTCCAGTGAGGATCCATGGCACGAAACCTCCAGTGAGGAGTTATGGCACGAGGCCTCCAACGAAGGCCGTCTGTCCGGAGCCTCCAGCAACGCCCTCTAGTCCGGAGCATCCAGCGACGCCCTCTAGTCCGGAGCCTCCAGCGACGGCCTCTAGTCCGGAGCCTCCAGCGACGTCCTCCTGCCCGGAGCCTCCAGCGACGCCCTCCTGCCCGGAGCCTCCAGCGACGCCCTCCTGTCCGGAGCCTCCAGCGACGCCCTCCTGTCCGGAGCTGCCAGAGTCGCCCTCCTGTCCGGAGCTGCCAGAGTCTCCCTCCTGTCCGGAGCTGCCAGAGTCGCCCTCCTGTCCGGAGCTGCCAGAGTCGCCCTCCTGTCCGGGGCCTGCTGCGAGGGTCCCCAGTCCGGGGTCGGCGGCGAGTGTCCCCGCTCTAGAGGCGCCACCTAAGTGGGCCAAGCCAGAGGTGGAGCGGGGTCTACGTCCCACACCAGAGCCGCCACTGCGGTGAAATGCCCACCCAGAACCTCCCCTATAGGTTAAGGTTTTGCGGCCGGAGTCCGCAAACTTGGGGGTGGGGGGGTACTGTCACGCCCTGACCTTAGTTCCTTAGCTGCCCTAAGGGAAATGGCTGTTTTTTTTTTACACACACAGGCAACCAGGCACAGACACACGCACACACACAGCCTCACCACCCCTAATGCATCCCAAACACAAGCTATTACAGAAGCATTGCCATCAAGGTAGAGCTGTTTACGGAGGTAATTACAACTGAGAGAAAGAGAGGAAGACAGAAATAGAGAAAATTAGATATGGAGAGAGAAACCAAAATAGAGAGTATCAGAGAGGGAGAAAGATGGATAGAGATTGTGTGTGTGTGTGTGTGTGTGTGTGTGTGTGTGTGTGTGTGTGTGTGTGTGTGTGTGTGTGTGTGTGTGTGTGTGTGTGTGTGTGTGTGTGTGTGTGTGTGTGTGTGTAAGAGAGGGAGAGAGAGAGACAGGGGTTAAATCCACAATTCCCGTTTCTACTGTTTTATGTCAAATTGTGTGTGTGTGTGTGTGTGTGTGTGTGTGTGTGTGTGTGTGTGTGTGTGTGTGTGTGTGTGTGTGTGTGTGTGTGTGTGTGTGTGTGTGTGTGTGTGTGTCGCTCTGCCAGGTTTGTTTTTTTAACACTGCATTCTGAACAGGCAGCGGCATTGTGTGTGTGTGTGTGTGTGTGTGCGTGAGTGAGTGAGTGAGTGTAGGGATCGCCAGATATCCCTGTCCATGTGTCGTTGCAAGGCTTTGGGAAATCAATACACGTTATGACAGCAAAATTAAAGTGCTGTTCTGGGTTACAACTGAACACAGAGGTGGGGGGGGGGGCACACATCCATCCCCCACCCGTCTGTTCATCGTGTCCCTGCCATCGGTCAGCCAACAGAAGAGAAGACATTCCTTTAGACCGGCACACACATACAAACACCCCCCCCCCCCCCCCCCCGCCACACACACACACTCTCAGAAATAAACAGTTGCCGGACAAAGCCCCAGTGCCATTGTGAGATTGGGGTCCCCATGTGTGAAAGCTTAGGAATATCAATGAGGCTGGTCCATTCAGGCTGAAAGGGGGTCTGGGGCTGGGGACCTTACAGCCACAACTCAGAAGCTAACCCAGAGGGGGAGGGGACCCTGTCGCTCTGCCTGCCTGCCTGGACCCTAGTGGGGCTACGGGGAGAGGGCTGGCCCACTGGGGGTCTGGTACCAACCCCCATAACACACAGCACCCCCATGGGTCCCTGGAGATGCTGCTGGTGATCAGTGGCGATGAATACTGTCAGGGGGCCGGAAGAAATGGTGGATGTGACATGAGGCCAGTGGGGCTGACGGATGAGTCTACACACAGATCCATTTACTACAGTCACTCCACCCGCCTACCTGCCATGCCTGGGGTCACACAATTGGGCGGCCAAGAAACCAAAACAGCCTCAACAGGGTGTGTGTGTGTGTGTGTGTGTGTGTGTGTGTGTGTGTGTGTGTGTGTGTGTGTGTGTGTGTGTGTGTGTGTGTGTGTGGTGATGGTAATGTTCAGGGGCCTTACGAAGGTGCAGGGTATCTCACCCTGAGAACAAAGATCCTTCTGTGTGTGTGTGTGTGTGTGTGTGTGTGTGTGTGTGTGTGTGTGTGTGTGTGTGTGTGTGTGTGTGTGTGTGTGTGTGTGTGTGTGTGTGTGTGTGTGTGTGTGTGTGTGTGTGTGTGTGTGTGTGTGTCATAGGAGAGCTCTTGGGGTACTTTCTATCACATTGACTTTTAATTAGCTTGGCTAGATTTGCTCTCCGTGGTTTAATTTCATTTGTGGAATGAGATGAAGCGTCCACGTTAATTACAGTGTGACTCGCAGGTCAATTTTGGGGGTCTTCCTGATGTTACTCACTGATAGAAGAGAGAAATTTGATTGCTTGATATTTATGCTTCTGTTCTATACATAATTTAGTCCAAGTTCACTCACCCCTCCCCCACCTCTCTTTTTTTTTTTTTACTTTCCACCCCATAGCTGTCGACCTTTAAACCTAGTTATGACGTTACCATGGGAACCAAATAAGGTCAGGTTCAAAATTATTGGCACCCTTGAAAAAGACGAGATTTTTTTTTTTTTAATAAATAATCCAAATACTGAACTATATTGTATGTATGCTAAACAAACGGGACTATTATATTATTTATACCAGTACAATCACTCAGATAAAGAGAGTCATATTTAGATTTTCTCAAAAAGATAAGGGTCAACATTATTGGCACCCTTGTGTTCAATACCGTTCAATACCTCACCTTGCAAGGGTAACGACAGTGAGCCTTTTTCTAAAAACAAAATATGAGATTGGAGAACATACAGGGCATTCAGAAAGTATTCACACCCCTTGACTTTTACACAATTTGTTGTGTTACAGCCTGAATTTAAAATAAATGAAATTTAGATTTTGTGTCACTGACCTACACATAATAACCCATAATGTCAAAGTGGAATTATGTTTTAAGAAATGTTTACAAATTAATTAAAAATGAAAAGCTGAAAAATCTTGAGTCAATAAGCGTTCAACCCCTTAGTTATGACAAGCCTAAATAAGTTCAGTAGTAAAAAATGTGCTTAACAAGTCACATAATAAGTTGCATACAAAGATACAGGCATCCTTCCTAACTTTCTGGAGAGGAAGGACACTACTGAGGGATTTCTACCTTGAGGCCAATGGTGACTTTAAAACAGTTACAGAGTTTAATGGCTGTGATATGAGAACTGAGGATGGATCCACAACATTATAGTTACTCCACAATACTAACCTAACTGACAGAGTGAAAAGAAGGAAGCTTGTACATAATAAAAAATATATTCCTAAACATGCATCCTGCAATAAGGCACTAAAGTGAAAACAGGAAACAATTTGACAGAGAAATGTACTTTATGTCTTGAATACAAAGCATTATGTTTGGGGGAAATACTTATGTGAATACTGTGTGAATACTTATGTCATTGAGATATTTATGTATTTAATTTCAATACATTTGCTAAAGATTCTAAAAACATGTTTTCAGTTTGTAATTATGTGGTATTGTAAGGTTCTGTATTTATTTTCTTTGTCAACCTTTGTCAACCAACATTTTGATGTGTGCTTGGGGTTATTGTCTTTTTGTCTTTCTGGAAGATCTACTAGTGGCCAAGTTTTATCCTCCTGGCAGAGACAACCAGGTTTTTGCCAAAAATGTCCTGGTACTGGGTAAAGTTCATGACTTTAACAAGGGCCTCAGGACCAGTGGATGCAAAATAACCCCATAACATCAAAGATCCCCCACCATATTTTACAGTAGGTATGGGGTTCTTTTCTGCTTATGCATCCTTCTTTCGACGTCAAACCCACCGCTGGTAGCCACGCAAAGGGCTCTATTTTCATGTCATTTGACCATGGCATCAGTTCCAATCCAAGTGCCAATGCCGTTTAGCAAACTCCAGGTGTTTACATTTGATGGATGACATGAAAATAGAGCTCTTTGGCCACGCACACCAGTGGAATGGTCTAAGATCCCTCCCAATGTGTCCTCCAATCTTGTAAAACATTTCAGAAAATGACTCAGTGAAAGTTATTGAAAACTGGGGTGGCAATCATTTTGACCCCTATATTTTTGAGAAAAAAACATTACTTGTTAAAAAAGTATATTTCTCTGAGGAATTGTTTAAAATAATATGTGTCAATTTTTTTAAGCATACAATATAACTCAGTATTTATTTTTGCTCATCTTTATCAAGGGTGCCAATAATTTTGGACCTGACTGTAAATAACCGCATGTGGTTCATCTCTTTTTCTACTCAAGTTTGCTTATGCTAGTTGTCTTTTCATCACCTAGCAACTTGTTTACTGAACTCCAATTTTCCAAGAGAGTGTGTGTGTGCGTGTTTGTATGAGTGTGTGTGTAGTGTGTGAGTGTGAGAGTGTGTGTGTGTGTGATACCCCTGTAGTATTACCCCTGTAAGAACAGACAGGGTTTGAGACGACAGACAGGAGAGAAAGAGCAACCATAATCGCAACGTCCTTCTCCACCGCAATTATCCTCTCACTCTGCAATCCCTCTCTCGCTCCCTCCCTCTCTCTCCCTGTTTCTCTTTCACTGTCGCTCCCTCACTTCTTCCGCGGTCGAACATAATTTGAGTGCAATTAACTTCCTTTAAAAGCCACCGCTGCTTTAAACGCCGAGAATTAGGTGGGAGGCAGACATGGAGAAAGTGAGGGAGAGCGACGGAGGAGAAGTGATGAGGAGACAGTAAGACAGAGAGAGAGAGAGATGACAGAGACAGACAGAGAGAGACAGAGACATGCGAGGCAGACAAAGTCAAAGTCAAGAGACAGCTAGAGAGAGCGAGAGACAGAAAGAGGTGAGTTTGACCTCACAAACAGTGACAGAATATTTTTTTCCGATTGGTCCATGGTTTCTGTTTCAGTGTCTTCAGAAGATCTTAGAGGCTTGTGTTGTAGAGTCAGCGTGTTCTGTCATTAGACAAAATCTCTACAATATTGTAAAACTGCAAAATACTGAGATGCCTCAGGAAAATAGACAGGTCAACATTTGGCATTTCTACAGGGTGGAAGTCATATCTGCAAGAGAGATTCTCTCTCAAAAGCTCAAATCACCTGTGCATATTCAGTAGTCTTGAATAATACATGAAATTAAAGGTTCAGGACTAACGCTCTCCACTGTAGACCCAACCTACACCACACACACACACATAATGGGTGAAAAAGCATCATCTTTGAGAGATTTTACTTTTCCTTAGCTGGTCCTCTCCCGTTCTACCACTCCTTCGTTTTCGTCTTCCACCACCCATCCATATATCTCTCTCCTTCTCTTCCCGCTCTCTCGCTGTGTGAAGGTCATGCAATTGATTTTCCTCTGTCTATTCATTTTTCAAGATTGGCTTTGAAACGTGGGAAGCAGACAAAAACCACACTACCCCCCCCTCTCTCTCTCTCTCTCCCTTACCCCCGTGGCCCTCACCCACCCCAACCCCCACCGCCCAAACCCCGGGAGGAGGAGAGGAGAATGACAGAGGAGGGAAGCCACCGCAAGAGTCCCCTTCAGGATTCCGTCTGGACACATAATTCCACATTCCTACAGTGGAATTACAGCCATGCATCACACTGTAGGTACTTAAAAGTCTAACTACAGGCACCATGATGCAACAGCAGGGTTGGGGTTTAGAGGTTTTTGGACCCGTTACGAAATGGACCTGGGGCTTTCCCGCCCAGACCCGATATGCATTAATTAAATGTTCAAATATAGAGACCCATTTCGAACGGACCCGAGGACAACTAGACCCGTTCCGTATAGACTTGGTCGGATCCAGACTTGGTTCGATACGAATGAGGGAAGCAGCAGAAAATAAAAATGTTTAAACTACTTTATTAACCGGAGCTAATAGAGCGTCAGAGGAGCGAGAGAGAGTTGCCACTCTAGCAGGCGGGGGAGAGGCCGTACTGTGAGTGAGTGACACAGGGAGCAGGGAGGAGGGAGGGAGAGACGAGAGAAGAGAGACAGCAACCAAGCAAGCTGCCTCGCGCTATAGTAGACTAATAGCTGCCATAGCTAGGTTATTTCTCATCAAATAGGATTACATAGTCACTGTCGTGACTGCATCAAACCGGGAGTAGCTAGTTAAGTTAGCTAACGTTAGCTAGCTATGCTAATTGAGGCCTACAGTTACAAATAACAACAACTCCATTCAGAAATATTAACCTCTCTTGGGTAGGGGGCAGTGTTTTCACCTCCGGATGAAAAGCGTGCCCAAAGTAAACTGCCTGTTACTCAGGCCCAGAAGCTAGGATATGCATATAATTGGTAGATTTGGATAGAAAACATTCTAAAGTTTCTAAAACTGTTAAAATAATGTCTGTGAGTATAACAGAACTAATATGGCAGGCAAAACCCCGAGGACAAACCATCCAGGGGGAAAAAAATTGAGGTCATAGGATTTTCCAATTAGTTTCTATGGGATACCCTTATTATTAGGAACCTGGTTGCAGTTCCTATGGCTTCCACTAGATGTCAACAGTCTTTAGAAATTGTTCAATGTTTTTCTTTTGAGAAATTAAGAAGTAGTCCTATTCATTGTAAGTGTCCCTCCAGGTGGACTCTACTATTTTGGTGCGCGTGAACTGGAGTGCGCTTCACGTTGTTTTTATCCGGTATTAGAAACAGTTTATTCCGTCTTCAATTTTATCGATTATTTACGTTTTAGGGTACCTGAGGTTAGATTAGGAATGTTGTTTGAAATGTTTGGACCAAGTTTACAGGTAACTTATTAGATACTTTGTAGGCATGTTGGGCGAGTTGAAACCGGTGTATTTCTGAATCAAACGTGCCAAATAAATGGACATTTTTGGGACATACAGAAGGACATTATCAAACAAAAGGACCATTTGTGATGTTTCTGGGACATTTTGGAGTTCCAACAGAAGAAGATCTTCAAAGGTAAGGCATGAATTATATTGCTATTTCTGACTGTTGTGGCGCACCTGCCTGGTTGAAATAGGATTTTCATGTGTTTGTATGCGGGGCGTTGTCCTCAGATAATCGCATGGTTTGCTTTCGCCGTAAAGCTTTTTTGAAATCTGACACAGCAGCTGGATTAACAAGAAGTTAACCTGTTTGGGATAGGGGGCAGCATTTTCACTTTTGCATGAAATGCGTGCCCAGAGTAAACCGCCTGCTACTCTGTCCCAGATGCTAATATATGCATATTATTATTAGTATTGGATTAAAAACACTCTGAAGTTTCTAAAACTGTTTGAATGATGTCTGTGAGTATAACAGAACTCATATAGCAGGCGAAAACCTGAGAAATACACAGTGTCTATGGGGTTAAGTTGCACTTCCTAAGGGTTCCACTAGATGTCAACCGTCTTTAGAAACTTGTTTCAGGCTTCTGCTATAACGGAGGGGGGAATGGGAGCTGAATGAGTCAGTGGTCTGGCAGAGTGTCTCATGCTCGTGACGTGCGCTCCCGACAGAGTTAGCTCTCATTCCAGTGCTTTGCTACAGACGATGAAATTCTCCGTTTGGAACATTATTGATGATTTATGTTAAAAACATCCTAAAGATTGATTCCATACATCGTTTGATATGTTTCTACGACCTGTAACGGAACTTTTTGACTTTTTGTCTGGACCTAGTGCTCATGAAGATGGATTACTGGGCTGAACACGCTAACAACTAGTGGCTATTTGGACATAAATTATGGACTTTATGGAACTTTATGGAACAAATCAGTCATTTATTGTCGAACTGGGATTCCTGGGAGTGCATTCTGATGAAGATCATCAAAGGTAAGTGAATATTTATCATGTTATTTCTAACTTCTGTTGACTCCAACATGGCAGACATTTCTTTGGCTGGATTTGGCTGGATTGGGCTCTGAGCGCCGTACTCAGATTATGCTTTTTCCGTAAAGTTTTTAAAAAATCTGACACAGCGGTTGCATTAAGGAGAAGTCTATCTTTAATTCTGTGAATAACACTTGTATCTTTTATCGATGTTTATTATGAGGATTTCTGGGATTTCTGTGGCTATCTGCAAGATGTTTTGGAATCAAAACATTACTGCACGTAACGCGCCAATGTAAACTGAGATTTTTGGATATAAATATGCACATTATCGAACAAAACATACATGTATTGTGTAACATGATGTCCTATGAGTGTCATCTGATGAAGATCATCAAAGGTTAGTGATTAATTTTATCTATATTTCTGCTTTTTGTGACTCCTATCTTTGGCTGGAAAATGGCTGTGTTTTTTTGACTTGGCTCTGAACTAACATAATCATATGTTGTGCTTTCGCTGTAAAGCCTTTTTGAAATCGGACGTGACGGGTAGATTAACAAGATGTTTATCTTTCATTTGCTGTATTGGACTTGTTAATGTGTGAAAGTTACATATTTCCCAAAAATATTTTTGAATTTCCCGCGCTGCCTTTTCAGCGGAATGTTGTCGAGGGGTTCCGCTAGCGGAACGCCTGCGCTAGAAAGGTTAAGCTTTATTTTGATGTATAACACATATATGTTCAAGAATGTTAAATATTTGAATTTGGTATTTTTTTATTTCGCGCTCTGCAATTTCACCAGATGTTGGCCAGGTGGGACGCCACCTGCCCATAAGAGGTTTTAAGTAGCAGCCTACCTGTTGGCTCTTGGTCGCTGTCGTCTATCCTTCTCCCATAACTTGTAATTATATCTTACATTGATTAAATACATGAATCTCCTAACTTTTGCCACATACCAAAGCTCTATGACCGTAGCCTATAGCCTATAGCTGCTTTCATGACTTATGATAGGCCAACAACAACAAGAAGAACAAGCTACATGCACCATGCACCATGCTCCACTCTAGTTAAAACCAAGAGCAGTCAACATAAATTGTAACATTTCTCTCTCTCTTTCTCTCTCTCCCTCTTTCTCTCTTTCCCCCCCTCTCTCTCTACTGCAGCAGTCGTGTTCGGATCTGTACAGGGCCTTCCGGACAAGTCAGTTAAAATTACACATACCCGAGACTCGTGACAATCATGTCAGATCCGACCCAGACCTGTGACATTATTCGGAATTCTGGGTCCCGGGTCGGGTGGCGGTTATTCGGGCACCAGGTGGATGATCTTCATTCCAGCATCATGCCCAACACGTGCGGGCGTCATACTTTCATGTTTTCCGAATGCTGATGAATAGAATAGAATTGCTTCTTTTTTTTCCCAGAGGAAACTTCCGTACAGATTTCAGAAACAGATGAATGGTCAAAATGTCCTGCACGCTGTACATACAGCAGTGTACCGTACATTCCAGTCAATCCATTGAGATGCATTTGTAAAGCTCTGTTAGAACATCTGCTAGTGGATTGAACGTGTTTCCACAGGCACGTGAACGTCAATTGGCGATCGATCGAAGCGCTGGAATAGATAGACGTGCTATTCAATGAGATGCCCACGTCCTCCTTTCACCAGGCCTCTTCCAAGGCCGGATCCTCTGAAAACCTATCCACAGAACAACGGTAAGAGTATGATCGTGTGCAGTAACTCTACGAGTTTTTCCTTGTAAAATAAGCAAATGTGAGGTCATAGGAAGACTAGACTGTCATTGTTTGTAAGGTACGTGATGTCGATGTTCACGTCTTACACAGTATCAATGAGATATCATGGGTTTGTCTCATTTCAGGAGGACTTGCTGAGAGTAACGGGGGACACACACACACACACTGGTGCAAAAAAATATAACGCACCATCACAGACAAACACTTCTGCAACCATTGACACACCCACACTCACGCGTACACACACACACACACACACACACACACACACACACACACACACACACACACACACACACACACACACACACACACACACACACACACACACACACACACACACACACACACACACACACACACACACACACCTAATTGTAGCTGAGTTGTTTCCCCTCTGTAATAGTAGCAATTAGACAACCCTCATAATCACACTCTACTCGTTATATAGCTAATTTCTGTAATTACAAATCGCACCAATAGGCTCCTCCTTCCTTTGTGTATCCTCTCTCTGTCTCTCCGTCTTTGTGCAGCTCTGTCTGTGGCTCTCTCTGTTCCTCTGTCTCTCTGTGTCTCTCGCTCTCTCTCTCTTCCTGTCTCACTCTCTGTGTCGTTCTCTGTCTCTCTGTCTGCTCTATCTATGTCTCTCTATTTATCTCGCTGTCTCTCTCAATCTCTCTGTTTATCTTTCTGTCTGTCTCTGTCTGTCTCCGTCTGTCTCTGTCTGTCTGTCTCTCTCTATTTCTCTTTTCTGCGATGAGGGGGAGCTCAATAAGGTGTCTATGTGAAGTGATGTGTGTGTCTGCGAGGTTCATTGGGTAAGAGAAGGACTACATAGAATAGTACATTGCTGTTACAATGCTGATACACCTACAGTACAATTTGTCAAATGCTTTTGTTGCAGCATCGGCGACTGTGTTTTCCAGTCATTTCAGGTTAAGATCATGGGTAAGGTAAGGGTGAGTGCTCACCTTTGCTGCAGTGGTTCTCTCCTTCCAGCAGGGGGCACCAGGGCGGGTCTCCCTGGCTGGCGAAGGTGCGCATGTGCAAGTAGCTGATGGTGAGGCGGATGACCGAGGCCTTGTCCAGCTGGCTGGTGATGGCCCCGGGGAGAGGCAGCATCTTGGCCAGCTCAAAGAACTCAAAGTTCTCCTTGCCGCGACGGGAACGAGCGGCATTACGAGACTTCTCCTTCCGCAGGTTCTGCAAACTGGAGGAGGAGAAGAAAGGTCCGGGGGAGAGGGGAGAGATAGCAAAGAGAATGTAAAGGAGAATTATAAGTGAAAAGGGCGTGTGGTTCATGCCAAAGCCCCGAAATGATAAAGAATCCTAATTGACCACAGAATGAGCACCTGTGGCTTGGTCGTGTATGCTGACGATGACCCGAGAATAGTCCTTTAAAAGGAATATAATGACACCCGCAATCTTAGTGAACCAATCTCAATTCTAATTTGTCTCCAGCAGATTGTCTGTCCGTGTAATTACAGACAGAAAGTGCTCCATCTACCAGGCTCTATTCCCCTGTCACACTGGTACACACATGGCTATTACACAGCACAGCTAGTGTGTCTGCTTCCAACACATACACACACACACACACACACACTAGCATCCACACTCTCTCTCCCTCGCTGTCTCACACACAGCCATGCGACTGGCTGGCAGGTACCGGGCTGCAGCGGTGATTGAGTGATCAATGGGAGGAGGAGGGGCTGTGTGGCAGAGGGGGGCCTGGGCTCAGGTAGCCTGTCTCTCTGATTGGGTATCGACTCCCCTCAATGGGGCCTGAGTGGTAGAATTATGTTGTCACGGCGACTCCAGTTTGTGTCTGTGGTAGAATAAAGAAACAGCATTTCTCCTCCGTGTCTGTGACATCGATTCTCATTCCGGGCCTGCAGACTGCCTGCCACGGGAGGGAGGGTGTGTGTGTGTGTGTGTGAGAGAGAGAGAGAGGGCAATAGAGAAAGAAATAGAGAAAATAAAACGTGTGTGTACGCATGTTTCCTTGTGTGTGTGTGTGTGTGTGTGTGTATGTTTGTGTGTTTTTGCATGCATGTGTGTGGTCTTTGTCCTAATCAGCCAACACGTTGGTATTTCCCCAGTCGGCCTGCGTTCTCCAGGGTGTGTAAACAGCTGTGTTTAGAATAGCCCCGTCCTCCACAACGGCTCATTATTATACGAGCTCAACTCGCCAGAGAGGACAATCAATACTCACCCATGGATTCTGCGTCGTTTTTATATCCGCCTATAAATGACCGTCCATTAATAAATCCAGCCAAATGTACGTAATCTCCCACTAAGGGAAAGGGATTAACAGCCATCACACCCAAGGCTACAGAGCAATAACCATTTTACTACACAGTACAGAGTGTGTGAGAGGGGCTGTGTGGGTGTGATCGTTTAGAATATGAGTAAGTGTTTGTGTGTGTTAGCACTCGCTATGCAATGCTATTATGTGTGTGTGTGTGTGTGTGTGTGTGTGTGTGTGTGTGTGTGTGTGTGTGTGTGTTTCTCACCAAGGCAGGGTGGGGGGTTTGGCCAGTAGTCCCTGTAGGAAGTCCCACTCCACACTCACGCACTTTCCCTCGCTGATGAACGGCATGGTCGCCATCCTCCAATCACACGCAGCCGCCACCTCTAACGCAGGCTGCGATTGGCCGAGGCTGTGACAGGCTCAGACCCCCTGCAGTGGTGAGGAAGCGAGAGAGAAAGATAGAGACACAGAGAGAGCGAGAGAGAGAGAGAGAGGAATAATTATGCATAGTTAGGTGTACATTTCACTATAAAAGCTTTGAAGAGCGTCCACTGTGCTAAAAAAGCCATTCACTACAGAAGTCTCACGCCAGTTACCAAAGACACGGCAAAGCAGACCACCTTCCCCCAATTCCCCTGCCTCCCCACACACACCCTCCGACTCCCAGTTCTACCAGCGGTGCCAGTTGGCTGGCCTCCCTCTCCCCTCCCCCTCTCTGCCTCTGTGCTCTGGTGACCTTTAAAAGGTCAGCGTGGCCTGCAGCAGCCTGGTGTCCTGCCCTGCGGCCAGGGGTGCCCTCACTACCGCTGGGTCAACACTATCATGGGAGGGGAAGAATAATAGGTAGAATAGGGTCAGGTTGGGGTAGGGAGCTGGGATATTGAGGAGCCAGACCCGAGTTTGACATTTCAATGAAATGACTTTCTATTCAATCTAAAATGTTGCGTAATCTGGTGAGATGTTTAAGTCGTCTGTCCACAAGAGAATACTTTCTAGTGCATTTTACATGACTGTGACAATTCCCAACCCGGCATCACATCAGTGTAGAATCTCTGTAGCCGACACACTGTCCCTGGGCCGTGTGTAGCAATGACATTGTACATCACCTTCCCCAACCTGGCTGGCTGAGTACATTGAAGTCACACAATTGATCTCACACACACACACACACACACACACACACACACACACACACACACACACACACACACACACACACACACACACACACACACACACACACACACACACACACACACACACACACACACACACACACACACACACACTGTCCTGTACCTGTATGTTTATCTCTTAATTGACCCAATCTGTCCTTATCTAATCTGAGTCTCTATCGGCCGTGCGTCTCTATCTCTAAAGACAGAAGCCAGGCAGCACATCAGCAGCGGCGTGGGCCGTAATGGACGGTAATTATTCAATCAGCTTCATAACCTTGTCGCAGGTTGGGATGCTACTAATGCACTCTCCCAAATGGACCGCGGCAAAGGCCTCTGACTGCAAATGTTCTCTCCAGCACCGTCACAACAAGCTATATGTCAACCGTATCATCTGCGGAGGGTTATTGAAAACAACGAAAGCTTATTCCGATATAAAACAGGCTCTAAACACACCGCAGTAGCCTTGCCAAAACAACTTGACTTTGGTATACCGGACGTAAAAGTATTATGGTGTGTGCATGCGTACGTGTGCATCCAAAACAGCCCTGTGCGGGACATGTGCACGCATGTGCTTACATCTGTGTGTACGTCTGTGTGATACCTCATGCTGTGCTGCCCTGCTCTCTGCTCTGTGGCTGGCTCTCATGTAGACAGCACGGGAGGGAGTGCGTTCTCCATCCCGAGCCTCTCCATCGGTTGGTTGGTCGGTGTGTTAGTTCGTTCGTTTGGCTGCTTGGCTGTTTTGTTTTCAGCGGGGGACGTTTAATTAGGGCCTCCAGCTGTCAGAGGTTCGTTAAAACGCCCCGACCCTCCCCACAGAGCTCTGACTGGGGGAGTCGTGCAAATGAACACATTTAAGGCAAACAGCACGCAGACAATTGCCTGCTGGAATGCCACTGGCTCCCCAGGCTACAGGGAAATGGCTGTTAAATGCCTCACATTTCTCCTCTGGAGCCTCATAGAAGACCTGGCCAAGGTTGGCGGGAGCTGGGTCTAAATACCAGCTAAGACCCCCACCCACTACACTGGATACCTCAGGGACACAGTCAGCCCTGGTAATGTCAGTTGGAATAGAATAGGATATGATATGATATGATATAATAAAAGGGACTAGAATGTTTGGAGTGCTCCTTAAAAAATGAATCAGTGCCCACTTTAGCTGGCTAACATTGGCCTGTGCAGCGATATTTTTTATTTAACTAGGCAAGCCAGCTAAGAACAAATTCTTATTTACAATGACCCCGGCCAATCCCAGACGACGCTGGGCCAATTGTGCGCCGCCCTATGGGACTTCCAATCCCGGCCGGATGTAAAGCAGGCTGGATTGGAACCAGGTACTGCAGTGATGCCCCTAGCACTGAGATGCGGCGTCTTAGACCACTGCGCCACTCGTGACCCCCAAAGTTAGACCGCAGGCTTTGACACTGGGAGAGACAACAGCCGCACGCCTCTCCTTATCTTCCCGTTACCCCTCTTTCTGCTCCTCTTACCACAATGAAATAGGGTCTGTCTGTCTGTCTGCTTTTAAATGTTTACTATACGGTATGACTGGTCCCTCAACAACCCGACGGGACAGCTATTTCCCACCTGACAAAAGGAGAGAGAGCGAGCGACCGTAGAGGTGTGAAAATGTCCAAACTGTACAGAGGTAAAAACTCATCCATATCAATTATGTAGACTAGAGCAGTATTTTACTCCTATTTTCTTCCGGTGGGGGTTATTATCACATCGGTGAATAGACCTTTATGAGTGGCTGGAGTGTCTATAGCGTCAGTATTCTGGTCTCACCACACGGCTGATGGTGGAACATTTGAACGTCAGATGTTTCTCTATTTACTTATTATTCAACTGCTGATCAGTCCACGGCTGCACTGGATCGCTGGACATTCTCTCTCACTCTCTGGTTCGGTATTCCGGTCCTCAGACGACAAGCCACCTCCACATCGAAGCGCCGGCTCCGTCTGACCTTGACGACTCCGGATCAAGGCTCTCTCCAACTCTCAAGGGCTTAAGCGCTTCCCTCCTCCCACTGCACTCCTCCCTGTCCTCCCAAACCCCCACCCGGGTCATTAATTATATAATGGAATCAATACACTGTTAGATTAAACAAGAGTGACCCTGCCCACCCCCAGGTATCGTGCAGGCAATGAGGAGGAAAGGAGGGAAGGAACGGAATGAACGGTGTGGCCACGAGGGAACAAGAGCAGTTGGGGTTGACCATTCCTAAACAGGCCCCACCTATAGCCGAATGACCACAGAGCCAAGAGATCTACTGTGGAACCTTCCAGAGAGAAGGATGGATGGAGAGGACGGGGGTGGATGGCGAGAGATGGAGAGATAAAGATAGAGAGAGGGATGGGTGTAGAGAACGAGAGACGGGAGATAGAGAGAGAGGGGTGGAGAGAGAGGGAAAAGGACGAGAGGGAGGTGCGCTAATGTTCACGTCTACTAATCGATAGCTCTCTCCCTCCTCCTCTTTCATTTCATAGGGGCCTCAGTAGGCTTTCTTTGATGTCCTAGTCCTCACGGACACGCCGCAACAGAAAATCCATGCTCTTCCACGATGATGATCCACCGTGGGCTGGAGCTCTGAGATAGCATGGTAATACTGTATGGGAACACTGTCAACACACCACAGACCCACTTTAACAGCCGTACATGAAAGTAGCCCTGACGGCCGGGAGATGAATATCAGAGAGGGCCTAAGCAGCATAGATATACAGAAGAATAGGTAAAGGCTGTATGAACGTAATGAACGGTGCGATATCAAGTTGAAGTGGAACTTGTGAGTCAGAACTGGGAGAAAATCAACAAAGATCTCCCAAACCGTCCGAAAGGAAAAGAGAAAGGACTTAGGGAGATAGAGAGAGAGAGATGCATTATGTTGCCGTACCTACGCATTGTTATCTGGGAACAGTTTTAGAAGAAAGACATTAAATCCACTTCCCTCGGGCAGGGGGAACATCACCACTGACCTCTATATAACCACATGCCATAGCCCAGCACACAGTGTAATGCGCGGGGGTGACTCATAACCCCGCAGTTATATACGCTGGGCGGGCGGGTTTAGAGTCATGGAATATTGTGTGGGTGAAGGGCGGGTAGGTGGCGAGCGGTTTGAATAAAGAGAAGATAATGCATTAAAAAAATCCTTAAATGTACAATTGTTGTGCAATTCATATCTATAGGCTACATTGAAGTTTTTCATTCATTATTTTTATCTGGCATTCGTGCATAAGCCTTATGTTTAGAACCTAACTGCATGCGCCCACCAGATACACCCCAATCGCCAAATGCTTTTGGGAACTTGGGCGGAGAAAGTGAACGGGAACTGTTCAGCGCATTTTCTATATTTGCGGGTTTCGGATTTTCACTTTATCACGTACAGTCGGGCGGTCGTGGATGGGTTATTCGCACACGTGGGTGGGTGCGGGTGAACAAACAAGCCTGTGCATCACTAGCACACAGGGTCACACACACACGCATACAGTATGCACACACACACACACACACACACACACACACACACACACACACACACACACACACACACACACACACACACACACACACATGCACATGCACATGCACATATACATACATTCAAATAGAAATACATGTATACAAATATCAGAGAGTCCAGTCCAGTATCAGTGGCTTATAAGGGTTGTATAAGTTGTGTAGCTGTGTCCAGTGCATAATGGATTTCAGTGTACCTGCCCTGTATTTGGTTTAGTACATGCATGTTTGTTCTTTCTTGGCAGGTGTACTGGTCTGTATTTTTGTGGGGGCAGTATGTAAGAGTGAGCGAGAATATTTACGTCATTTCTTGTGTGTGTATTTTAATTTGTATTTATCCGTTATTTTACCAGGTAAGTTGACTGAGAACACGTTCTCATTTACAGCAACGACCTGGGGAATAGTTACAGGGGAGAGGAGGGGGGTGGATGAACCAATTGTAAACTGCCGATTATTAGGTGACCGTGATGGTATGAGGGACAGCTTGGGATATTAGCCAGGACACTGGGGTTAACACCCCTACTCTTACAATAAGTGCAATGGGATCTTTAATGACCTCAGAGAGTCAGGACACCAGTTTAACGTCCCATCCGAAAGACGGCACCCTACACAGGGCAGTGTCCGCAATCACTGCCCTGGGGCATTGGGATACTGTATCCTTGTCCTTTTATGTACAGTACAATATTTTAAAGAGAGTGTGTTTGAATATCCTCAGTGCATTTATACTGAACAAAAATATAAATGCAACATGTAAAGTGCTGGTCCCATGTTTCATGAGCTGAAATAAAAGATCCCAGAAATGTTCCATATGCACAAAAAGCTTATTTCTCTAAAATGTTGTGCACAAATTTGTTTACATCCCTGTTAGTGAGCATTTCTCCTTTGCCAAGATAATCCGTCCACCTGACAGGTGTGGCATATCAAGAAGCTGATTAAACAGCAGAATCATTACACAGGTGCACCTAATGCTGGGGACAATAAAAGGCCACTCTAAAATGTGCAGATGTCTCACGTTTTGAGGGTGTGTGCAAATGACATGCTGACTGAAGGAATGTCCACCAGAGCTGTTGCCAGAGAATTTAATGTTCATTTCTCTAACATATGCTGCCTCCAATGTTGTTTTAGAGAATTTGGCAGTCTTTCCAACCGGCCTCACAACCACAGACCACGTGTAACCACACCAGCCCAGAACCTCCACATCCGGCTTCTTCACCTGCGGAATCGTCTGAGACCAGCCACCCAGACAGCTGATGAAACTAAGGAGAATTTCTGTCTGTAATAAAGCCCTTTTGTGGGGAAAAACTCATAATTCAATTGACTGATTTCCTTATATGAACTGTAACTCAGTAAAACCATTGAAATTGTTGCATGTTATGTTTATATTTTTGTTCACTATATATACTATTCATAGTGAGGGATTCCTCACGAAACCCAGACAGAAAAAAGACCATGATTTGGGGGATTTTCACTAAATATAATCCATAGAATATTCCTTTGGAGGAAGGATTGTTGACATACGTTTGACATTTGCATCTAAAATCAGAATTGAAAAATAATTGATCAAAGTTTATGACATTTTGGCATTACCCAGGCCTCCTTTAGACTCCATAATGTTTCATCTGTAGGTGCTACAAAGCAAACATTGGTGTTGTATGAAGCTTTACCGTTTGCTCTGTAATATGAGTAGAATTTTGATTTCAATAAGTATTTTTTGGCATACATTTATGAATGTATAAAAATATAAACATGAACATTTTTCAATATATTGCTGAAAATAATATATTCTACGGGCATATCAAATGTACAGAGTGCGATCTCTACTAGTTGTACAGTTCTGGCCCATTTTATACAGAGAAATTGGTATAGTTGGCAATGTAACCAAACGCAGCCCTCCTTTTTTGTATCATTGTATCATTGCACATCCTGCAAATCACCACGACCATTTTGAATCCATTTTCACATTCCCTCTGTTGGTAATGCTTACGTAGGGTGTGTTCGTAAATTCCCTCTGGAGGGCCAGAGTGCACTCAGAGTGCGCTCTGGCCGTTCCTAAATTCAGAGCTTTGTCAGATTGTCCGTTTGTAAATTAAGAGCTTTTTGCTTTCGAAGCCTTCAGAGCACACACTGGACGCTCTAGCCCGAGGAGTAGGGGTTGATCCGAAAGCACCCAAGCTAACTGGCTAAAGTTGGCTAGCTTACTAGCTACTTCCAGACTCAAACACCTCACTCTGACCGTTTTACTCGCCCTAGCAGAGGTGGTTAGGCTGTTTTCATGTTGTCAGGAGCGTTGGTGACTAACTGTGCTACTGGCAACAATTGTATTACGTTTTTTTGCCTACATTTACTGACACCGGTCATATCAGTTATTCTGCTCTCTGGTACACTCAGACGAGAGTGCTCTGAAATCAGAATAGATAGCCAGGGTGAATTTACGAACACCCCCAAAATGGATCATAACTCGAAACAGCAGAGATCCCACTATGGGACTTTGATATGCCCGTAGAGTGTATTATGTTCAGCAATATATATTGATGTATATATTGATATATATTATATATTTGTTGATGTTATGTTTATATCTTTAAATATTCAAAAATGAATGTTAAAAAAAGTTGTTGAAATCAAAATACTACTCATATCACAGAGCAAGCTGTAAAGCTTCATATTACACCAATGCTGCTTTGTGGCACCTACAGATGAAACGCTACAGACTCTTAAAAGAGGCCTGGGGAAGGCAATGTCAACTTTGATAAACTATTTCTCAATTATGCTTTTAGATACATGTCAAATGTACAGTATGTGTCAACAATCCTTCCTCCAAAGAACTATTCCATGGATTACATTTAGTGAAAATCCCCCAAATTATGGTCTTTTTTTGTCTGGGTTTCGTGATGCGCATTTTCCCACCAGAGGTATTTAGATCAAATTGACTTGTTGCGGATTGCAGATTAAAGTCTGTGGGTGATGACAAAGTGCACATAAAAATAACGTGTGCCGAGAAAAATAAAAAAAAAGGTTAAATGGGTTTCCATCGCATTTTCAACTCTACTGATGGTTTTGTCACAAACAAAATTGTGTTGTACGGTACAGCGAATGTGCCCATTCTGGTCTAGGGACGTGCGCTCTAGCCAACAGCTCACAGATACAGTGCAAGTATAGCCTACATGATGAGATTATTACGAACAAAAGTAAAAAAAAAAAATGGTTATTATATTTTAATATTATTAATATTATATTATATATTATATATTTTGGGGTCAAACGGCAGCCAAGCATCGATCATCATGTCGCCGGAATAAAACCCTTGATATTTATAGGAAAGGAACATCAAGCTCACCACCTTGTGAAGTTTATCGTAAATTATTTTATCTATAGTGTAATAAACTGCAGCTTTCCCACTTCCTAGTGGGAGCCTGGGAGGACCACACAAGATATCATTACTGCAGTATGATGGTAATTATATCAATATTTGCACATCAAGGCATTTCCTCTGCCATCTCTCGCATAATTCATTTTACAGACACAAAAAGTTCCCACCTTGTCTAGGGAATGTCGTTTTGTCGACATTTGGAGAGTTTACCAACAAATTTGCTGTTGCCATCAGGCTAGTTGTGACATTTTTTATATCCAACATGTACTTTACTCGCGTAAAAAGGTTGGATGGAAATCTGGTCAGTGATACTATAAATATCTGTAGAATATACTGAATGATGCATATTGGAATGAGTCTGTCTATGTAAGAGGGGACATGTATGCACATGCTTTTGTGTGTGTGTGTGTGTGTGTGTGTGTGTGTGTGTGTGTGTGTGTGTGTGTGTGTGTGTGTGTGTGTGTGTGTGTGTGTGTGTGTGTGTGTGTGTGTGTGTGTGTGTGTGTGTGTATACTGTTAGAAAAAAAGTGTTATCTAGAACCTAAAAGGGTTCTTCAGCTGTCCCCATAGGGGAACCCTTTTTTAAGAACCTTTTTCAGTTCCGTGTAGAATCCTTTTGGTTCCAGATAGAAACCTTTTTGGTTCCAGAACCCTTTTGGGTTCCATGTAGAACCTTTTGAAACCCTGTACAGTGTACAGGTAACTACCAAAATACAGGAAACACCAACATAGAGTGTCTTAATAGGGCGTTGGGCTCACCATGAGCTACCAGAACAGCTTCAACAGCCTTGGCATCGATTCTACAAGCATATGGAACTCTACCACGAGAAATTCAATAATTTGGTGTTTTGTTGAGGGTGGTGGAAACCGCTGTCTCAGGCGCCGCGCCAGATTCTCCCACAAGTGTTCAATAGGGTTGCGATCTGGTGACTGAGACGGCCATGGCATATGGTTTACATCGTTTTCATGCTCATCCAACCGCTCAGTGACCACTCCTGCCCTGTGGATTGCGGCATTGTCATGCTATGGGAGCATAGCCATGGTAGCCAGAATAATGGCCAAAATAATGGCCTGCCCTACATTTTTATACATGATCCTAAGCATGATGGGATGTTAACTGCTTAACTGACTCAGGAACCAAACCTCTGTGGAAGCACCTGCTTTCAATAAACTTTGTATCGCCCATTTACTCAAGGGTTTCTATGACTATGGCAATTACCTGTATGCATGTGTGCGTCCGTGTGTGTATATGCGTGTGTGTGCGTGGGTGTGTATGTATGCGTGTCTGCATCCATGCTTGTGTATGTGCGTGTGTTTGCACGGGTCCGTCCGTTGTGTGTGTCTGTGTAACTCTTCGGGCCATGGCTCCCTGCAGGGCAGTGTGTGAATGACAGCAGGGGTTATGTAAGGAGCCACAGCGGGACAGAGTGGACAGCCTGACCGGAGATCAGGTCAGCAGAGTGTGACACTAAACACATCTCACTGACACTGAGCTGACACCCTCTGTCACTGACGCAGCCACTGTCTGTCAACGCACACACACACCTCTCCCGCCCGCCCGCTCGCTCTGTGTGTGTGTGTCAACAGTCAGACACCTCTGTGTGTGTGAGTGTCTGTCTATCCTCTTTGACAGTGAGTCAACAGTCAAACAAACCAGAACGTCTACCTGTCTGTCTAAATCTCTTCCTCATTCCTGACGCTAAAGAAAGTCTTCAGAAAAGAGCATGTCGATGACTACCTGTCTTCAAACGTGTCTTTCCCCATCCACAACTACCAACGCCATCCCAATGTCAACCTGTCAGATCTATAATATCCGACCCTCTCTCTCCCTCTATGTGACTGTTGCCTCTCAGACCCCTTTCACTGCAATAACTGTTGGAGTTTAGTTCATTGACATGTTATTCAACAGAGCTAAATATATCATGGCCCGGTTGCCAAGGATGATCCCTTCACCCAAGAGTCTCTCCATATTCTGAAAACATTTAAAGTCGTTTTGTGGAGCTCGACTCCATCTTTTCTCTGGTGCAGAAGAGGACAGGGTGAAGAATGTCAAATCACCCAAACAGACGGAGATAAAAAAACGAATCAAAGAAGACACGTGCTGGTTCTCTGCTCTTAAAAAAAACATGAGCCATTACTGATTGATCGAGACGATACGTGTCTTCTCCTTTCAGAGCCCATAGGACCAAGTGACGCTGTGGAAATCGCCTGCGTCTGTGATGCCAATAATGTCCGGATCGGTTTTCCATCCCCATGTTTTTTATTGCTACAGACACAACCACCACAGCCCGAACACATCTTCTGAAATCAACAGTTTTATTGTGGTCTATGAAGGGTTTGTGCCATACTGGGTGGAAGGATTTCTCCTTGCACCTGCAGTGACTGAGCAGGTGGAGCCCTACAGATGGTGGGGGTGCTGCTATACCTCACAGCACTCTCACACAGCACAGAAACAGTCAATTGCTGTCAACAAACAGCACACTCCATGAAGGCGGACCAGGGACGTACACACCTGGGTAAAAACACTGGTCCCTGTGTTGTTTGAGCACACGCACACACACAAACACGCCCACACGGACATATACAAACACATTATTGCGCACACACACACACGCGCGCGCACATTTGTTTGTTAATGCACCACTCTGTCTTCCCTAAGTCACCCTTCTGTCCTCCCTTTTATGTAGTTGTGTTGTGTCTCTACAAACACACAGCTCACAGCGCCTTAGACAAATGAAACACGTAGTCGCCCATAAAATACCTTATGATCCCTGTTCTTTTGTATGGTGTGATTACATAATAACATTGGTGATATATTTACTATTTTACCATTAGGCACCAGATTACACAGGCATTTTGTTACAGTCAATTAGGGCCACCTGCTGTTCGCGCCCTAAAGAACTACATCCATCCAGCCACCTGGGCTTTTCTCTCCTTCCTTTACAGCAGCTCACTAATACTTATTCTTCTGAACGAGCCACAGAAGACAGGAAATGTCATGGAAATTATGCTTTTCATGGCTGAACAATATGACATTGTTGATATATATAAAAGAAAACTATGTCTTAATGATGACAATAATAATACACGTTGACCTTTCAGTGTGCTGGCAGGAAATAAACAACTTAGGAAGCAAGCACTTCGCTTATGTCTTGTTGTGCCAGCAACTTTTATCCAGTTTATTTTAGAGAGTTCCGGTAAATACACAGACAATACATCCAGTCCCGAACAGACAAAAAAAAACTAAGCAGATAGTTACACATGTACATTTATATCCAATGTGTTTTCCTTCACCATTACCCGAAAATGTCACATATCCATTCAATTCTGAATCTAAACTACACGATTTGACATTGTTTTGTAACTCCACTGCTTTCCGCTCCATTTTAAAAGTGAACTAATGATACACACTGATATCGCCACAGACGCTATTCATCTGGGTCAAAGATTAATATTTACCACTAAATGACATGTTACGGCTCGGACCCTTTTTTTTAAGAGCAGAGAACCATCACGTGTCTGTACGTATGACACCTTCCAAACTATGCTAAGAATCGAAGAGAGCAGATGACACACAAAAAGTGGGACTTCCCCTGAAACAAGTGCCTTTTTCATTCTAAAATACATGTGACATCTTAGGACACTCGCAAACTGACATAAACGCCTGACCATATAACACTCACACGACTGTTGGAATGTCAACCAGTTGACAGTATTTCTACAACATCACATCAACTTATCAAACAGGGGAAGTGTGTTTTTGTGTGTGTGTGCGTGTGTGTGTGTGTGTGTGTACACTGACCAGAAGTTGTTCCAGGATGGCCTAACCTGATGGGCATTTCCAGTGTTGACTCCTTTCCAGCGTTGAGTGCACTTACTCTCTCCTCTTCCTCCTCTTTCCTTCCTCCTCCTCTTCTTTAGACTCCTGTGCCCCCCAAAACGGCCCAGCTGGGGACCAGTGCTCCCAAACGCCCTGGGACTGTGATGGCTGGCTGGCTGGCTGGACCGACTGGAGGCACAACAATCCCCTCACGCTCACAATAGACCTGGACACGCAGGCAGGCAGGCAGGCAGGCAGGCAGGCGGACCCACCGCGGAATCCCGTTGCAAGTGTGTGTGTGTGTGTGTGTGTGTGAGAGTGTGTGTGTGAGCACGCAAGTGGTGCTAGCTGGTGGAGAAGAGACGCTATGCTGGCTCTGGATCACTTCACTAACACTCTGCTCCCTCCGCCACTTCTTAGAGATGGACTAGGATTAGGAGACAGCCAGCGTGAGATTCTCTCTCTCTCTCTCTCTCTCGCCTGCATGCTCCCTCTCTCTCTCTCTCCTCCTCCTCTCCCTCCCCCCCTCTCTCTCACTCTTTTCGCTGAGCTCCTTTCTTTTAATTTCCTCTTGGGAAAGCTGTGCTCATTGGTTGTCTCTCTCTTCACCCTCTCTCTCACTCTCTCTCTCTTCCCTTCAATTGCTAGTAAATATAAAAGGCATGCTTGTACAGCCCTTGCCTCGGTCTCTCTCTCTCTCTCTCTCTCTCTCTCTCTCTCTCTCTCTCAGTCACTCACTGTGTCTCTTGCTCTCGTACACCCCTCCTCCTGCTGCATGGGTCACTTTCTTTCTCACTGTCAAAGCTGCCTTTCAAATGCTGATTAGCAGGGAGAGTAAAAGACAAGTGAAAGAGGAAGAGATAACGAGAGAGAGAAATAGTGGGGAGAGAGGGAAAGAAGGAAGGGAGGGAGGGTATGTGTAACTGAAACAAATGGGAGATTCCATCACATACAAACACATTGTAAACTGTTTCCTTAGTCTTATGCACAGTCTATCCAACAAACACGTCCACAAGTGAGGATCTGCAAAACAATCACACAAAGTGTGCACATGAACAAGCATTTACACACACACACACACACACACACACACACACACACACACACACACACACACACACACACACACACACACACACACAGGCATGTGCATACATGAGCAAATAATCACATTCAGACACTCACTCAAGTACTCTCTCCAGCCAACCTCCCTCCCTTCCTCCATCCTTGCCCCCCCCCCCCCCCTCTGTTCGTTCCCTTTGCCCTCAAACACTACTCAGAATATTGATACATCACCCCCCCCTCTTTTTTTCTCTCCGTCTCTCTCTCTCCATCACTCACTTTCTCCACTGAATACTGATAGGCTGTCTACTCCGTGGTCTGGGTTTCAAATCTCTCCCTCCCTCCCTCCCTCTTTCCCCCCTCTCTCTCCCTCTCTCTCTCTCTCTCACTGCACTCACCAAAAAAAAGAAAAACAGCTACATAAAAGGGAAATAGCTGAAGTTAATGCATTGAGGTGGACATAAAATGAGATAAGTACCATTTCAGATTATGTCAAGCTAAAATGGGCTTAACATTGTGCGAAGGAAAGGGACAGAAGGGAGAAGAAAAGTGCTGCTTTGGTACCCGGGGCGGGCGACGGAAACGAGCTGACTCGTAGCAACAAAAAGAGAGGCGTGTGAAAAGTTCAGGCAAATGAAGATGCAGTCAGTGTTTCGGTTTCACTGGTTGTGAAGGCAGCCACAACCGTGAATGAGAGAGAGAGAGAGAGAGAGAGAGAGAGAGAGAGAGAGAGAGAGAGAGAGAGAGAGAGAGAGAGAGAGAGAGGGAGGCCAGTGAATTCCTCAAAGACCCCCAGTGGACCCCCCCACCCCTCAGCAGTTTAAACAGCCCAGCCACTAGAACAAAAACAACACTGAGAACGGGAGTAAAAAGTTCCCCCACTCAAAAGAAGAAGCCCAAAGCGAGAGAAGGGCCTTTTGGGGGTTGTGTTTGTGTGTGTCTACTCCTCTCTTCTGTCTGTTTTTAGAAGAGATCCGCTGTGAGACGGAGAGACAGAGTGGGTGATTTTGCCCTCCAAGCCTTCCTGCAACGCCCTTGAAGGAGTGACTCATGGGGACGGGTGTCTGTCTCCATATATAATAAATCATCCACAGGGTTTGGAATACAGGTGTGTACAGGGTTGCCAGGCACTCCCATATCAAAACAAGGAACCCCCTTGTGTCTTAAAAATATCCCCTTAGGAACCCTCATGAGCACAAGTATCAACATTGCCTCAGGGCACCGCCAGGAGTCAGTGTCATTCAGACTTCAATGACAAATATCAAAGACGGTTGAATAAATGAAGACGTCACACTCCGTTTACCATTGGGAGAAAAAAAACTTGCCTATGGCTCTCCCATAGGCACCAATGCATTTGCAGTTGGGTCTGGTCTGTTTATTAGTTCATTGACTGTATATGAACCAGAACATTTTTGGGGAGTGGGATGTCTTGCTTCCTCTTCCGTCTCTGCCCAAAGGATCACTGACATTGAGGTGTGTGACCCTATTGGATGCTATGAGAGACCCGCCCCTCTGACCTCACATGGCTCTGCCCAGCACTCTCCAAACGTATTCTGGGGAAATAGATAAAAAAAACTGCTCCAACGAAGTCTTGAGGAATATAATATTTGACTAATAATACAAATGTGTCAATTTTTTTGAATAACAAGAAGTGCAGAAGCTTAATGTGAAGCGTTACATTCCTCAAATCTGTTTACTTAGGTTCCCAGTGCCAAAAAACCCCAAACAGATGCGATGTAATCCGCTGTGACTATAAAACACAACCATAAAATACAACGATGGCATTAATGACTGCAAGAGCACTATAAAATACATTGCACCAGGTGGCATATAGCAAAATAACAATACGCTTCCTGTATGCAATATGCATGAGGGAACATTGAAGATCATTTCCATGAAGCAGATTATATTCCAAATCTATCAGAAGATATTCTTAGAGGACATGTAACCATTAAACCGCTATTTTTCCCTTTGTCGAAGTGAGCTGCTCTACGTTTCATTGAGATGTGTATCTGTCTCGCCCACTGTCTCGTTGATCTTCTGTTCTTCATTCAACAGTGACCCATTGCTCCCCGCCACACAATCCTTCACTTCTCTAGTCTTAAAAGTAATTACCACTTTCATTTGCTGTCCTCTTTTGTGCTAGCCTGAGTGGCTTGTATGCACCTGGATATGTGTGTGTGTGTGTGTGTATGTGTGTGCGTCTGCATGTGTGTACCGTATGCACTAGTGTATGTCTACATGCCTGTGTATGATTGTGCATATGTGTGTGTGTATTAGCATATGGTTAACATCCCCTTGGTCCAATTACTCCAGAACCAAACACTTCTGGTTCCCTCCTCCCTTTAAAATCTCTCACCCCTCTCACCCCACAGTCCCCAGTGACACACCCCACACCCCACAGCCCCAGCCCCAAAAAACCTCCTTGGCCCATTCGCGCTGCAGCCCACCCTTACCTTTTACCCCTTTCTACCCCCTCCTCTCCTGCTCTCCCCAATCTGCCCTCCCCCATATCCCCTTCCTCCACCTCTCC